>NW_024610477.1:0-108295 GCF_016920785.2 Ixodes scapularis
GGGCGAGATCGTGGTCACGGTGAACGAATAAAACCGCGCCAAACGTCTCTCGTCAGGCCGTGCTCTCTCCAATAATTCGCTTTCACCGAGGCAATAGGCGAGATCGTGGTCACGGTGAACGAATAAAACGGCGCCAAACGTCTCTCGTCAGGCCGTGCTCTCTCCAATAATTCGCTTTCACCGAGGCAATAGGCGAGATCGTGGTCACGGTGAACGAATAAAACCGCGCCAAACGTCTCTCGTCAGGCCGTGCTCTCTCCAATAATTCGCTTTCACCGAGGCAATAGGCGAGATCGTGGTCACGGTGAACGAATAAAACCGCGCCAAACGTCTCTCGTCAGGCCGTGCTCTCTCCAATAATTCGCTTTCACCGAGGCAATTGGCGAGATCGTGGTCACGGTGAACGAATAAAACGGCGCCAAACGTCTCTCGTCAGGCCGTGCTCTCTCCAATAATTCGCTTTCACCGAGGCAATAGGCGAGATCGTGGTCACGGTGAACGAATAAAACCGCGCCAAACGTCTCTCGTCAGGCCGTGCTCTCTCCAATAATTCGCTTTCACCGAGGCAATAGGCGAGATCGTGGTCACGGTGAACGAATAA
This sequence comes from Ixodes scapularis, assembly GCF_016920785.2. Classification (NCBI taxonomy): domain Eukaryota; kingdom Metazoa; phylum Arthropoda; class Arachnida; order Ixodida; family Ixodidae; genus Ixodes; species Ixodes scapularis. The sequence continues at coordinate 602 of NW_024610477.1, forward strand.
AACGGCGCCAAACGTCTCTCGTCAGGCCGTGCTCTCTCCAATAATTCGCTTTCACCGAGGCAATAGGCGAGATCGTGGTCACGGTGAACGAATAAAACGGCGCCAAACGTCTCTCGTCAGGCCGTGCTCTCTGCAATAATTCGCTTTCACCGAGGCAATAGGCGAGATCGTGGTCACGGTGAACGAATAAAACGGCGCCAAACGTCTCTCGTCAGGCCGTGCTCTCTCCAATAATTCGCTTTCACCGAGGCAATAGGCGAGATCGTGGTCACGGTGAACGAACAAAACCGCGCCAAACGTCTCTCGTCAGGCCGTGCTCTCTCCAATAATTCGCTTTCACCGAGGCAATAGGCGAGATCGTGGTCACGGTGAACGAATAAAACCGCGCCAAACGTCTCTCGTCAGGCCGTGCTCTCTCCAATAATTCGCTTTCACCGAGGCAATAGGCGAGATCGTGGTCACGGTGAACGAATAAAACCGCGCCAAACGTCTCTCGTCAGGCCGTGCTCTCTCCAATAATTCGCTTTCACCGAGGCAATAGGCGAGATCGTGGTCACGGTGAACGAATAAAACGGCGCCAAACGTCTCTCGTCAGGCCGTGCTCTCTCCAATAATTCGCTTTCACCGAGGCAATAGGCGAGATCGTGGTCACGGTGAACAAATAAAACCGCGCCGAACGTCTCTCGTCAGGCCGTGCTCTCTCCAATAATTTGCTTTCACCGAGGCAATAGGCGAGATCGTGGTCACGGTGAACGAATAAAACGGCGCCAAACGTCTCTCGTCAGGCCGTGCTCTCTCCAATAATTCGCTTTCACCGAGGCAATAGGCGAGATCGTGGTCACGGTGAACGAATAAAACCGCGCCGAACGTCTCTCGTCAGGCCGTGCTCTCTCCAATAATTCGCTTTCACCGAGGCAATAGGCGAGATCGTGGTCTCGGTGAACGAATAAAACGGCGCCAAACGTCTCTCGTCAGGCCGTGCTCTCTCCAATAATTCGCTTTCACCGAGGCAATAGGCGAGATCGTGGTCACGGTGAACGAATAAAACCGCGCCAAACGTCTCTCGTCAGGCCGTGCTCTCTCCAATAATTCGCTTTCACCGAGGCAATAGGCGAGATCGTGGTCACGGTGAACGAATAAAACGGCGCCAAACGTCTCTCGTCAGGCCGTGCTCTCTCCAATAATTCGCTTTCACCGAGGCAATAGGCGAGATCGTGGTCACGGTGAACGAATAAAACGGCGCCAAACGTCTCTCGTCAGGCCGTGCTCTCTCCAATAATTCGCTTTCACCGAGGCAATAGGCGAGATCGTGGTCACGGTGAACGAATAAAACCGCGAAAAACGTCTCTCGTCAGGCCGTGCTCTCTCCAATAATTTGCTTTCACCGAGGCAATAGGCGAGATCGTGGTCACGGTGAACGAATAAAACGGCGCCAAACGTCTCTCGTCAGGCCGTGCTCTCTCCAATAATTCGCTTTCACCGAGGCAATAGGCGAGATCGTGGTCACGGTGAACGAATAAAACCGCGCCGAACGTCTCTCGTCAGGCCGTGCTCTCTCCAATAATTCGCTTTCACCGAGGCAATAGGCGAGATCGTGGTCACGGTGAACGAATAAAACGGCGCCAAACGTCTCTCGTCAGGCCGTGCTCTCTCCAATAATTCGCTTTCACCGAGGCAATAGGCGAGATCGTGGTCACGGTGAACGAATAAAACCGCGCCAAACGTCTCTCGTCAGGCCGTGCTCTCTCCAATAATTCGCTTTCGCCGAGGCAATAGGCGAGATCGTGGTCACGGTGAACGAATAAAACCGCGCCAAACGTCTCTCGTCAGGCCGTGCTCTCTCCAATAATTCGCTTTCACCGAGGCAATAGGCGAGATCGTGGTCACGGTGAACGAATAAAACGGCGCCAAACGTCTCTCGTCAGGCCGTGCTCTCTCCAATAATTCGCTTTCACCGAGGCAATAGGCGAGATCGTGGTCACGGTGAACGAATAAAACGGCGCCAAACGTCTCTCGTCAGGCCGTGCTCTCTCCAATAATTCGCTTTCACCGAGGCAATAGGCGAGATCGTGGTCACGGTGAACGAATAAAACGGCGCCAAACGTCTCTCGTCAGGCCGTGCTCGCTCCAATAATTCGCTTTCACCGAGGCAATAGCCGAGATCGTGGTCACGGTGAACGAATAAAACCGCGCCAAACGTCTCTCGTCAGGCCGTGCTCTCTCCAATAATTCGCTTTCACCGAGGCAATAGCCGAGATCGTGGTCACGGTGAACGAATAAAACCGCGCCAAACGTCTCTCGTCAGGCCGTGCTCTCTCCAATAATTCGCTTTCACCGAGGCAATAGCCGAGATCGTGGTCACGGTGAACGAATAAAACGGCGCCAAACGTCTCTCGTCAGGCCGTGCTCTCTCCAATAATTCGCTTTCACCGAGGCAATAGGCGAGATCGTGGTCACGGTGAACGAATAAAACCGCGCCAAACGTCTCTCGTCAGGCCGTGCTCTCTCCAATAATTCGCTTTCACCGAGGCAATAGGCGAGATCGTGGTCACGGTGAACGAATAAAACCGCACCAAACGTCTCTCGTCAGGCCGTGCTCTCTCCAATAATTCGCTTTCACCGAGGCAATAGGCGAGATCGTGGTCACGGTGAACGAATAAAACGGCGCCAAACGTCTCTCGTCAGGCCGTGCTCTCTCCAATAATTCGCTTTCACCGAGGCAATAGGCGAGATCGTGGTCACGGTGAACGAATAAAACCGCGCCGAACGTCTCTCGTCAGGCCGTGATCTCTCCAATAATTCGCTTTCACCGAGGCAATAGGCGAGATCGTGGTCACGGTGAACGAATAAAACCGCGCCAAACGTCTCTCGTCAGGCCGTGCTCTCTCCAATAATTCGCTTTCACCGAGGCAATAGGCGAGATCGTGGTCACGGTGAACGAATAAAACCGCGCCAAACGTATCTCGTCAGGCCGTGCTCTCTCCAATAATTCGCTTTCACCGAGGCAATAGGCGAGATCGTGGTCACGGTGAACGAATAAAACGGCGCCAAACGTCTCTCGTCAGGCCGTGCTCTCTCCAATAATTCGCTTTCACCGAGGCAATAGGCGAGATCGTGGTCACGGTGAACGAATAAAACCGCGCCAAACGTCTCTCGTCAGGCCGTGCTCTCTCCAATAATTCGCTTTCACCGAGGCAATAGGCGAGATCGTGGTCACGGTGAACGAATAAAACGGCGCCAAACCTCTCTCGTCAGGCCGTGCTCTCTCCAATAATTCGCTTTCACCGAGGCAATAGCCGAGATCGTGGTCACGGTGAACGAATAAAACGGCGCCAAACGTCTCTCGTCAGGCCGTGCTCTCTCCAATAATTCGCTTTCACCGAGGCAATAGGCGAGATCGTGGTCACGGTGAACGAATAAAACCGCGCCAAACGTCTCTCGTCAGGCCGTGCTCTCTCCAATAATTCGCTTTCACCGAGGCAATAGGCGAAATCGTGGTCACGGTGAACGAATAAAACCGCGCCAAACGTCTCTCGTCAGGCCGTGCTCTCTCCAATAATTCGCTTTCACCGAGGCAATAGGCGAGATCGTGGTCACGGTGAACAAATAAAACGGCGCCAAACGTCTCTCGTCAGGCCGTGCTCTCTCCAATAATTCGCTTTCACCGAGGCAATAGGCGAGATCGTGGTCACGGTGAACGATTAAAACCGCGCCAAACGTCTCTCGTCAGGCCGTGCTCTCTCCAATAATTCGCTTTCACCGAGGCAATAGGCGAGATCGTGGTCACGGTGAACGAATAAAACGGCGCCAAACGTCTCTCGTCAGGCCGTGCTCTCTCCAATAATTCGCTTTCACCGAGGAAATAGGCGAGATCGTGGTCACGGTGAACGAATAAAACCGCGCCAAACGTCTCTCGTCAGGCCGTGGTCTCTCCAATAATTCGCTTTCACCGAGGCAAACGGCGAGATCGTGGTCACGGTGAACGAATAAAACCGCGCCAAACGTCTCTCGTCAGGCCGTGCTCTCTCCAATAATTCGCTTTCACCGAGGCAATAGCCGAGATCGTGGTCACGGTGAACGAATAAAACGGCGCCAAACGTCTCTCGTCAGGCCGTGCTCTCTCCAATAATTCGCTTTCACCGAGGCAATAGGCGAGATAGTGGTCACGGTGAACGAATAAAACGGCGCCAAACGTCTCTCGTCAGGCCGTGCTCTCTCCAATAATTCGCTTTCACCGACGCAATAGGCGAGATCGTGGTCACGGTGAACGAATAAAACCGCGCCAAACATCTCATGTCAGGCCGTGCTCTCTCCAATAATTCGCTTTCACCGAGGCAATAGGCGAGATCGTGGTCACGGTGAACGAATAAAACGGCGCCAAACGTCTCTCGTCAGGCCGTGCTCTCTCCAATAATTCGCTTTCACCGAGGCAATAGGCGAGATCGTGGTCACGGTGAACGAATAAAACGGCGCCAAACGTCTCTCGTCAGGCCGTGCTCTCTCCAATAATTCGCTTTCACCGAGGCAATAGGCGAGATCGTGGTCACGGTGAACGAATAAAACCGCGCCAAACGTCTCTCGTCAGGCCGTGCTCTCTCCAATAATTCGCTTTCACCGAGGCAATAGGCGAGATCGTGGTCACGGTGAACGAATAAAACGGCGCCAAACGTCTCTCGTCAGGCCGTGCTCTCTCCAATAATTCGCTTTCACCGAGGCAATAGGCGAGATCGTGGTCACGGTGAACGAATGAAACGGCGCCAAACGTCTCTCGTCAGGCCGTGCTCTCTCCAATAATTCGCTTTCACCGAGGCAATAGGCGAGATCGTGGTCACGGTGAACGAATAAAACCGCGCCAAACGTCTCTCGTCAGGCCGTGCTCTCTCCAATAATTCGCTTTCACCGAGGCAATAGGCGAGATCGTGGTCACGGTGAACGAATAAAACGGCGGCAAACGTCTCTCGTCAGGCCGTGCTCTCTCCAATAATTCGCTTTCACCGAGGCAATAGGCGAGATCGTTGTCACGGTGAACGAATAAAACCGCGCCGAACGTCTCTCGTCAGGCCGTGCTCTCTCCAATAATTCGCTTTCACCGAGGCAATAGGCGAGATCGTGGTCACGGTGAACGAATAAAACGGCGCCAAACGTCTCTCGTCAGGCCGTGCTCTCTCCAATAATTCGCTTTCACCGAGGCAATAGCCGAGATCGTGGTCACGGTGAACGAATAAAACCGCGCCAAACGTCTCTCGTCAGGCCGTGCTCTCTCCAATAATTCGCTTTCACCGAGGCAATAGGCGAGATCGTGGTCACGGTGAACGAATAAAACGGCGCCAAACGTCTCTCGTCAGGCCGTGCTCTCTCCGATAATTCGCTTTCACCGAGGCAATAGGCGAGATCGTGGTCACGGTGAACGAATAAAACCGCGCCGAACGTCTCTCGTCAGGCCGAGCTCTCTCCAATAATTCGCTTTCACCGAGGCAATAGGCGAGATCGTGGTCACGGTGAAGGAATAAAACGGCGCCAAACGTCTCTCGTCAGGCCGTGCTCTCTCCAATAATTCGCTTTCACCGAGGCAATAGGCGAGATCGTGGTCACGGTGAACGAATAAAACCGCGCCGAACGTCTCTCGTCAGGCCGTGCTCTCTCCAATAATTCGCTTTCACCGAGGCAATAGGCGAGATCGTGGTCACGGTGGACGAATAAAACAGCGCCAAACGTCTCTCGTCAGGCCGTGCTCTCTCCAATAATTCGCTTTCACCGAGGCAATAGCCGAGATCGTGGTCACGGTGAACGAATAAAACCGCGCCGAACGTCTCTCGTCAGGCCGTGCTCTCTCCAATAATTCGCTTTCACCGAGGCAATAGCCGAGATCGTGGTCACGGTGAACGAATAAAACCGCGCCGAACGTCTCTCGTCAGGCCGTGCTCTCTCCAATAATTCGCTTTCACCGAGGCAATAGCCGAGATCGTGGTCACGGTGAACGAATAAAACCGCGCCGAACGTCTCTCGTCAGGCCGTGCTCTCTCCAATAATTCGCTTTCACCGAGGCAATAGGCGAGATCGTGGTCACGGTGAACGAATAAAACCGCGCCGAACGTCTCTCGTCAGGCCGTGCTCTCTCCAATAATTCGCTTTCACCGAGGCAATAGGCGAGAACGTGGTCACGGTGAACGAATAAAACCGCGCCGAACGTCTCTCGTCAGGCCGTGCTCTCTCCAATAATTCGCTTTCACCGAGGCAATAGGCGAGATCGTGGTCACGGTGAACGAATAAAACCGCGCCAAACGTCTCTCGTCAGGTCGTGCTCTCTCCAATAATTCGCTTTCACCGAGGCAATAGGCGAGATCGTGGTCACGGTGAACGAATAAAACCGCGCCGAACGTCTCTCGTCAGGCCGTGCTCTCTCCAATAATTCGCTTTCACCGAGGCAATAGGCGAGATCGTGGTCACGGTGAACGAATAAAACGGCGCCAAACGTCTCTCGTCAGGCCGTGCTCTCTCCAATAATTCGCTTTCACCGAGGCAATAGGCGAGATCGTGGTCACGGTGAACGAATAAAACCGCGCCGAACGTCTCTCGTCAGGCCGTGCTCTCTCCAATAATTCGCTTTCACCGAGGCAATAGGCGAGATCGTGGTCACGGTGAACGAATAAAACCGCGCCGAACGTCTCTCGTCAGGCCGTGCTCTCTCCAATAATTCGCTTTCACCGAGGCAATAGGCGAGATCGTGGTCACGGTGAACGAATAAAACCGCGCCAAACGTCTCTCGTCAGGCCGTGCTCTCTCCAATAATTCGCTTTCACCGAGGCAATAGGCGAGATCGTGGTCACGGTGAACGAATAGAACCGCGCCGAACGTCTCTCGTCAGGCCGTGCTCTCTCCAATAATTCGCTTTCACCGAGGCAATAGGCGAGATCGTGGTCACGGTGAACGAATAAAACGGCGCCAAACGTCTCTCGTCAGGCCGTGCTCTCTCCAATAATTCGCTTTCACCGAGGCAATAGGCGAGATCGTGGTCACGGTGAACGAATAAAACCGCGCCGAACGTCTCTCGTCAGGCCGTGCTCTCTCCAATAATTCGCTTTCACCGAGGCAATAGGCGAGATCGTGGTCACGGTGAACGAATAAAACCGCGCCAAACGTCTCTCGTCAGGCCGTGCTCTCTCGAATAATTCGCTTTCACCGAGGCAATAGGCGAGATCGTGGTCACGGTGAACGAATAAAACCGCGCCAAACGTCTCTCGTCAGGCCGTGCTCTCTCCAATAATTCGCTTTCACCGAGGCAATAGGCGAGATCGTGGTCAGGGTGAACGAATAAAACCGCGCCAAACGTCTCTCGTCAGGCCGTGCTCTCTCCAATAATTCGATTTCACCGAGGCAATAGGCGAGATCGTGGTCACGGTGAACGAATAAAACGGCGCCAAACGTCTCTCGTCAGGCCGTGCTCTCTCCAATAATTCGCTTTCACCGAGGCAATAGGCGAGATCGTGGTCACGGTGAACGAATAAAACGGCGCCAAACGTCTCTCGTCAGGCCGTGCTCTCTCCAATAATTCGCTTTCACCGAGGCAATAGCCGAGATCGTGGTCACGGTGAACGAATAAAACCGCGCCGAACGTCTCTCGTCAGGCCGTGCTCTCTCCAATAATTCGCTTTCACCGAGGCAATAGCCGAGATCGTGGTCACGGTGAACGAATAAAACGGCGCCAAACGTCTCTCGTCAGGCCGTGCTCTCTCCAATAATTCGCTTTCACCGAGGCCATAGCCGAGATCGTGGTCACGGTGAACGAATAAAACCGCGCCGAACGTCTCTCGTCAGGCCGTGCTCTCTCCAATAATTCGCTTTCACCGAGGCAATAGCCGAGATCGTGGTCACGGTGAACGAATAAAACCGCGCCGAACGTCTCTCGTCAGGCCGTGCTCTCTCCAATAATTCGCTTTCACCGAGGCAATAGCCGAGATCGTGGTCACGGTGAACGAATAAAACCGCGCCAAACGTCTCTCGTCAGGCCGTGCTCTCTCCAATAATTCGCTTTCACCGAGGCAATAGGCGAGATCGTGGTCACGGTGAACGAATAAAACCGCACCAAACGTCTATCGTCAGGCCGTGCTCTCTCCAATAATTCGCTTTCACCGAGGCAATAGGCGAGATCGTGGTCACGGTGAACGAATAAAACCGCGCCAAACGTCTCTCGTCAGGCCGTGCTCTCTCCAATAATTCGCTTTCACCGAGGCAATAGGCGAGATCGTGGTCACGGTGAACGAATAAAACCGCGCCGAACGTCTCTCGTCAGGCCGTGCTCTCTCCAATAATTCGCTTTCACCGAGGCAATAGGCGAGATCGTGGTCACGGTGAACGAATAAAACCGCGCCAAACGTCTCTCGTCAGGCCGTGCTCTCTCCAATAATTCGCTTTCACCGAGGCAATAGGCGAGATCGTGGTCACGGTGAACGAATAAAACCGCGCCAAACGTCTCTCGTCAGGCCGTGCTCTCTCCAATAATTCGCTTTCACCGAGGCAATAGGCGAGATCGTGGTCACGGTGAACGAATAAAACCGCGCCGAACGTCTCTCGTCAGGCCGTGCTCTCTCCAATAATTCGCTTTCACCGAGGCAATAGCCGAGATCGTGGTCACGGTGAACGAATAAAACCGCGCCGAACGTCTCTCGTCAGGCCGTGCTCTCTCCAATAATTCGCTTTCACCGAGGCAATAGGCGAGATCGTGGTCACGGTGAACGAATAAAACCGCGCCGAACGTCTCTCGTCAGGCCGTGCTCTCTCCAATAATTCGCTTTCACCGAGGCAATAGCCGAGATCGTGGTCACGGTGAACGAATAAAACCGCGCCGAACGTCTCTCGTCAGGCCGTGCTCTCTCCAATAATTCGCTTTCACCGAGGCAATAGGCGAGATCGTGGTCACGGTGAACGAATAAAACCGCGCCGAACGTCTCTCGTCAGGCCGTGCTCTCTCCAATAATTCGCTTTCACCGAGGCAATAGCCGAGATCGTGGTCACGGTGAACGAATAAAACCGCGCCGAACGTCTCTCGTCAGGCCGTGCTCTCTCCAATAATTCGCTTTCACCGAGGCAATAGCCGAGATCGTGGTCACGGTGAACGAATAAAACGGCGCCAAACGTCTCTCGACAGGCCGTGCTCTCTCCAATAATTCGCTTTCACCGAGGCAATAGGCGAGATCGTGGTCACGGTGAACGAATAAAACGGCGCCAAACGTCTCTCGTCAGGCCGTGCTCTCTCCAATAATTCGCTTTCACCGAGGCAATAGGCGAGATCGTGGTCACGGTGAACGAATAAAACCGCGCCAAACATCTCATGTCAGGCCGTGCTCTCTCCAATAATTCGCTTTCACCGAGGCAATAGGCGAGATCGTGGTCACGGTGAACGAATAAAACGGCGCCAAACGTCTCTCGTCAGGCCGTGCTCTCTCCAATAATTCGCTTTCACCGAGGCAATAGGCGAGATCGTGGTCACGGTGAACGAATAAAACGGCGCCAAACGTCTCTCGTCAGGCCGTGCTCTCTCCAATAATTCGCTTTCACCGAGGCAATAGGCGAGATCGTGGTCACGGTGAACGAATAAAACCGCGCCAAACGTCTCTCGTCAGGCCGTGCTCTCTCCAATAATTCGCTTTCACCGAGGCAATAGGCGAGATCGTGGTCACGGTGAACGAATAAAACGGCGCCAAACGTCTCTCGTCAGGCCGTGCTCTCTCCAATAATTCGCTTTCACCGAGGCAATAGGCGAGATCGTGGTCACGGTGAACGAATAAAACCGCGCCAAACGTCTCTCGTCAGGCCGTGCTCTCTCCAATAATTCGCTTTCACCGAGGCAATAGGCGAGATCGTGGTCACGGTGAACGAATAAAACGGCGGCAAACGTCTCTCGTCAGGCCCTGCTCTCTCCAATAATTCGCTTTCACCGAGGCAATAGGCGAGATCGTTGTCACGGTGAACGAATAAAACCGCGCCGAACGTCTCTCGTCAGGCCGTGCTCTCTCCAATAATTCGCTTTCACCGAGGCAATAGGCGAGATCGTGGTCACGGTGAACGAATAAAACGGCGCCAAACGTCTCTCGTCAGGCCGTGCTCTCTCCAATAATTCGCTTTCACCGAGGCAATAGCCGAGATCGTGGTCACGGTGAACGAATAAAACCGCGCCAAACGTCTCTCGTCAGGCCGTGCTCTCTCCAATAATTCGCTTTCACCGAGGCAATAGGCGAGATCGTGGTCACGGTGAACGAATAAAACGGCGCCAAACGTCTCTCGTCAGGCCGTGCTCTCTCCGATAATTCGCTTTCACCTAGGCAATAGGCGAGATCGTGGTCACGGTGAACGAATAAAACCGCGCCGAACGTCTCTCGTCAGGCCGTGCTCTCTCCAATAATTCGCTTTCACCGAGGCAATAGGCGAGATCGTGGTCACGGTGAACGAATAAAACGGCGCCAAACGTCTCTCGTCAGGCCGTGCTCTCTCCAATAATTCGCTTTCACCGAGGCAATAGGCGAGATCGTGGTCACGGTGAACGAATAAAACCGCGCCGAACGTCTCTCGTCAGGCCGTGCTCTCTCCAATAATTCGCTTTCACCGAGGCAATAGGCGAGATCGTGGTCACGGTGGACGAATAAAACGGCGCCAAACGTCTCTCGTCAGGCCGTGCTCTCTCCAATAATTCGCTTTCACCGAGGCAATAGCCGAGATCGTGGTCACGGTGAACGAATAAAACCGCGCCGAACGTCTCTCGTCAGGCCGTGCTCTCTCCAATAATTCGCTTTCACCGAGGCAATAGCCGAGATCGTGGTCACGGTGAACGAATAAAACCGCGCCGAACGTCTCTCGTCAGGCCGTGCTCTCTCCAATATTTCGCTTTCACAGAGGCAATAGCCGAGATCGTGGTCACGGTGAACGAATAAAACCGCGCCGAACGTCTCTCGTCAGGCCGTGCTCTCTCCAATAATTCGCTTTCACCGAGGCAATAGGCGAGATCGTGGTCACGGTTGTGGTCGGTTTGCCTTGCTGCATACCCGACCCGGAGGAACAACACGGAGCCAACGGTTTCAACAACAAGAAACTACATTTAATTGGACATGGACAAGACGATTAACATTGCTACCGGCGCTGCCGGAGTCCAAGCAGCAACTCCCCGTGCGCCGCCTCTGATCTGCCTTATCAAGGCGGCGCATCCGATGTGCGCGTGGCTGGCGTGACGTCGCCGCCACGCGGGAAAAGTTCGGCTTGAGCCTCGCAGTCGGGCAACTTGGCTTGGGAGCCGCCAGGGTGCCCACACTTCCCCCCCCTCAAGCTTCGTCCGGCATGTCGATGACGGAGACGTTGTGGGCGTCAGGGGGTGGATGGCGCTGTTGGGCGGACTGACGTTTAAGTCCGGCCGGCGCCTGCTGGACGAGCGCGGCGGCTGCTGACGAGCGCGGCGGCTGCTGACGAGCGCGGCGGCTCGGTCAGCTCCAGCTTGTCGCTTGTTCGGGATCAGGGCTCCACCAGGTGGCTGCTTTGCCCGTGGTCCTGTAGAGGGTGGCCGCGGTCCACGATGAGACCGGCCGCCGTGTCGTTCAGATGGCGGGTGTGGCGACGGTTTTGTCCATGAGTCAGCTTCGTAGAAAACATGGAAGCAGACGACATGGGACTCAGTTGAGGGCTGAGCCTGACGTTATTTTCGGACCCCTTCCAGAAAGTTTGAAATAACGGATCTGAGGTGGGCACACAATCCTCTCCCCCCTCTTGAAAAAGGGGCAGATCCGTGGAAGTAGAAAACTACCCCCAAAATGCGAGAGAGGCAAAGCCAAGGAGACAAAAAAAAAAGGTTCCTCTCTCTTTGGTGTCACCGACGTCGCAGGTTATACCGCCGCCTTGGTGGAGACAAGGGGGTTTCCGGAACGGGACTGCCGTCAGTGTCGTTCCGGTCCTGCGAGGAATCTTCGTCTTCTGCTTGGAAAAATCGTTTAAGGTCGGTGACATGAACAGGTCCGGTTTCCTCACTAGACTCACAGTTAACTAGTTTGTAAGTGAGTGGTGAGCACTTTTCACGCACGCGAAACGGACCTTCCCACCTGTTGGCGAGGGAGGCTGCGAAGCCTCGAGCGGCGTCACTCAGTGGGTGAGTACGCCGGAGCACAATATCTCCCACCTCGAACTGCAAGTCACGTCGCCTTCGCACTTCGTGAAGTGGTCGGTTACCACGAATAGGTACTGATTGCCACGGGTACTACGTGGGAAGGGGCCCATGACGTCACAGCAACAAATCTGCCAAGGGCTCTGACTCGCGATTGGTTGCATGAGACCGGGGGCCTGACCACCACGTGGTTTTGCCTTCTGGCACACCGAGCAGCTACGAGCATATCGGAGCACATCCTGCCTCATGCCTGGCCAGGTAGCAATTCGGGATAACTTTTCGTAAGTCTTGCTCCCACTGCTGTGTCCTGCCAGGGCAGAGTCATGCATGTATCGGATGAAAAGCTTACGTAGCTTGCGGGGTATCACGGTCCGGAATGCCGACAGGCAAGACGTCTGGCACCGTGGTGAAGTAGGCTGCAGTGGTCGGGTTAGGGATGCAGTCCTCCCTTTTGGTAAACGGAGTCAGCTCCGGTTGTTGTCCCAGCCGGTATCCTCCACCAGAAAAGTCGAGCGTCATGCTTTCGCCTGTAATGAAATCTCGGCCCAAGATCACAGGTACCACAAGTCCTGGCATATAAAGAAATCGCTGACGCCGCTTCTTTCCATTAAACCGAATCCGCAGCCTCACGGCTCCTCCAGCTGTTATCGCTGTACCAGAAGCTAGCTGCAAACGGGTTTCGCACTCCCGGAGGCTTATCTTTTTTGCTTTGCAGAGTTCGAAAGCGAAATCCCCTATCAGCGAGATAGCGGCCCCAGAATCCAAAAGTGCGGCAATGGGAAAATAGAGCAGTGATATTGTCATGCGCGGTTCAATGATGTTAGGCTCGGGCTGGATTCGACATAGCGATGGAATCTGTGCCACGGCCTCACTGCTCCCAGGGACTGCACCGGCCGTCGGCGAGTGGCTGTCTGGTTTCAGCGTCGCCGGCCGTAGTAGTTTCCCTGGTTGTTTTGGTTCCGGCCCTTTGCCGCCGTCTCGTGCCACCTCTTGTTTGTAGTGTCCAGAAGCCTTGGACACTGCTTTCGGTGATGGCCGGGCTGCTCGCACTCGTAGCAGCAGTCCGACGACAGTTGCCTGCTTAGGCCACCGGCACCGAGGTGCCCGTCGGACCGCCTCCAGTGATCGGATAAGGAACCACTATGGGAGGGCCTCCACCAGGCTCGCGACTGGCTGTTGTGGGGAGGGCTTGTTCCGTTGCGGCGGTGGTCAATGCTGCTGGGCTGCGGGTTTGCGACCGCACCGTGCCAGTTTTCGCCAGCACTTGCAGGAGCAGACTGATGAAGATGGTTCGCTTGGGTGGTGATCTCCGTTGGGCCCCAGCTTGCGATAGGGCACGGCCAACGACCTCCCACCTGTCGTGGCGACCCCAGCCCGAAACCCTCACGGGCCTCGCTGTGACCTCCGGGGACCTCTCGGGGAGAGTTAGGCGAACATACGCTTATCCCGCACGGGAGTTCACCACGCATGCCACGCCAACTCTCCTGGTTGACGTGGTGGGGAAGGGAGGTCTCGTTCGGACAGTCCACTTGCGTGGAGGCCTCGGGGCCCCGCCATGCGCATGCCGGTTCGAGCGCGTACTTGGCTGGTGGCGGCGGCACGTAGTTCCGCTCGGCATGAAGAGCTTCCTCGATGAGGCGGGCGCCCCGGGCTAGCTCTTCAAGGGTCTCAAAGGTGCGGTTGATCAGGTAGACGTGGTACCTTGGGTGACACTGTCTTCTGACCCGAGCTACTCTGTCCGACTCCGGTGACTTCGGGTCCGCCCTCTTGAAGAGCTCTTGCATGACCCGAACGTACCGGACCAGACTTTCATCCGGGTGCTGCGTCGCGTAAGCATTCCTGCAAGCACAAAAAAAAAAAAAGAAACGCCCCCAAAAACCCAACACAAGCGCGCAAAACGATTGCCGCAGTCCCAAAGACACAGTCACAAACACGCCAATACAACAAACGCGGACGTGACGGAAGCACGAAACAACGATAGGAAACACGGGGTATGGGAAAAAAGCTTACCGAAAGAAGAAACCAAGCCCCGTGAGATTCCTGCGAGTGGGTAGCATACCACGGTTGGGCGCCATTGTGGTCGGTTTGCCTTGCTGCATACCCGACCCGGAGGAACAACACGGAGCCAACGGTTTCAACAACAAGAAACTACATTTAATTGGACATGGACAAGACGATTAACATTGCTACCGGCGCTGCCGGAGTCCAAGCAGCAACTCCCCGTGCGCCGCCTCTGATCTGCCTTATCAAGGCGGCGCATCCGATGTGCGCGTGGCTGGCGTGACGTCGCCGCCACGCGGGAAAAGTTCGGCTTGAGCCTCGCAGTCGGGCAACTTGGCTTGGGAGCCGCCAGGGTGCCCACACGGTGAACGAATAAAACCGCGCCGAACGTCTCTCGTCAGGCCGTGCTCTCTCCAATAATTCGCTTTCACCGAGGCAATAGGCGAGATCGTGGTCACGGTGAACGAATAAAACCGCGCCGAACGTCTCTCGTCAGGCCGTGCTCTCTCCAATAATTCGCTTTCACCGAGGCAATAGGCGAGATCGTGGTCACGGTGAACGAATAAAACCGCGCCAAACGTCTCTCGTCAGGTCGTGCTCTCTCCAATAATTCGCTTTCACCGAGGCAATAGGCGAGATCGTGGTCACGGTGAACGAATAAAACGGCGCCAAACGTCTCTCGTCAGGCCGTGCTCTCTCCAATAATTCGCTTTCACCGAGGCAATAGGCGAGATCGTGGTCACGGTGAACGAATAAAACCGCGCCGAACGTCTCTCGTCAGGCCGTGCTCTCTCCAATAATTCGCTTTCACCGAGGCAATAGGCGAGATCGTGGTCACGGTGAACGAATAAAACCGCGCCAAACGTCTCTCGTCAGGCCGTGCTCTCTCGAATAATTCGCTTTCACCGAGGCAATAGGCGAGATCGTGGTCACGGTGAACGAATAAAACCGCGCCAAACGTCTCTCGTCAGGCCGTGCTCTCTCCAATAATTCGCTTTCACCGAGGCAATAGGCGAGATCGTGGTCACGGTGAACGAATAAAACCGCGCCAAACGTCTCTCGTCAGGCCGTGCTCTCTCCAATAATTCGCTTTCACCGAGGCAATAGGCGAGATCGTGGTCACGGTGAACGAATAAAACGGCGCCAAACGTCTCTCGTCAGGCCGTGCTCTCTCCAATAATTCGCTTTCACCGAGGCAATAGGCGAGATCGTGGTCACGGTGAACGAATAAAACGGCGCCAAACGTCTCTCGTCAGGCCGTGCTCTCTCCAATAATTCGCTTTCACCGAGGCAATAGCCGAGATCGTGGTCACGGTGAACGAATAAAACCGCGCCGAACGTCTCTCGTCCGGCCGTGCTCTCTCCAATAATTCGCTTTCACCGAGGCAATAGCCGAGATCGTGGTCACGGTGAACGAATAAAACGGCGCCAAACGTCTCTCGTCAGGCCGTGCTCTCTCCAATAATTCGCTTTCACCGAGGCCATAGCCGAGATCGTGGTCACGGTGAACGAATAAAACCGCGCCGAACGTCTCTCGTCAGGCCGTGCTCTCTCCAATAATTCGCTTTCACCGAGGCAATAGCCGAGATCGTGGTCACGGTGAACGAATAAAACCGCGCCGAACGTCTCTCGTCAGGCCGTGCTCTCTCCAATAATTCGCTTTCACCGAGGCAATAGCCGAGATCGTGGTCACGGTGAACGAATAAAACCGCGCCAAACGTCTCTCGTCAGGCCGTGCTCTCTCCAATAATTCGCTTTCACCGAGGCAATAGGCGAGATCGTGGTCACGGTGAACGAATAAAACCGCGCCAAACGTCTCTCGTCAGGCCGTGCTCTCTAAAATAATTCGCTTTTACCGAGGCAATAGGCGAGATCGTGGTCACGGTGAACGAATAAAACCGCGCCAAACGTCTCTCGTCAGGCCGTGCTCTCTCCAATAATTCGCTTTCACCGAGGCAATAGGCGAGATCGTGGTCACGGTGAACGAATAAAACCGCGCCGAACGTCTCTCGTCAGGCCGTGCTCTCTCCAATAATTCGCTTTCACCGAGGCAATAGGCGAGATCGTGGTCACGGTGAACGAATAAAACCGCGCCAAACGTCTCTCGTCAGGCCGTGCTCTCTCCAATAATTCGCTTTCACCGAGGCAATAGGCGAGATCGTGGTCACGGTGAACGAATAAAACCGCGCCGAACGTCTCTCGTCAGGCCGTGCTCTCTCCAATAATTCGCTTTCACCGAGGCAATAGCCGAGATCGTGGTCACGGTGAACGAATAAAACCGCGCCGAACGTCTCTCGTCAGGCCGTGCTCTCTCCAATAATTCGCTTTCACCGAGGCAATAGGCGAGATCGTGGTCACGGTGAACGAATAAAACCGCGCCGAACGTCTCTCGTCAGGCCGTGCTCTCTCCAATAATTCGCTTTCACCGAGGCAATAGCCGAGATCGTGGTCACGGTGAACGAATAAAACCGCGCCGAACGTCTCTCGTCATGCCGTGCTCTCTCCAATAATTCGCTTTCACCGAGGCAATAGGCGAGATCGTGGTCACGGTGAACGAATAAAACCGCGCCGAACGTCTCTCGTCAGGCCGTGCTCTCTCCAATAATTCGCTTTCACCGAGGCAATAGCCGAGATCGTGGTCACGGTGAACGAATAAAACCGCGCCGAACGTCTCTCGTCAGGCCGTGCTCTCTCCAATAATTCGCTTTCACCGAGGCAATAGCCGAGATCGTGGTCACGGTGAACGAATAAAATGGCGCCAAACGTCTCTCGTCAGGCCGTGCTCTCTCCAATAATTCGCTTTCACCGAGGCAATAGGCGAGATCGTGGTCACGGTGAACGAATAAAACCGCGCCAAACATGTCATGTCAGGCCGTGCTCTCTCCAATAATTCGCTTTCACCGAGGCAATAGGCGAGATCGTGGTCACGGTGAACGAATAAAACGGCGCCAAACGTCTCTCGTCAGGCCGTGCTCTCTCCAATAATTCGCTTTCACCGAGGCAATAGGCGAGATCGTGGTCACGGTGAACGAATAAAACGGCGCCAAACGTCTCTCGTCAGGCCGTGCTCTCTCCAATAATTCGCTTTCACCGAGGCAATAGGCGAGATCGTGGTCACGGTGAACGAATAAAACCGCGCCAAACATGTCATGTCAGGCCGTGCTCTCTCCAATAATTCGCTTTCACCGAGGCAATAGGCGAGATCGTGGTCACGGTGAACGAATAAAACGGCGCCAAACGTCTCTCGTCAGGCCGTGCTCTCTCCAATAATTCGCTTTCACCGAGGCAATAGGCGAGATCGTGGTCACGGTGAACGAATAAAACGGCGCCAAACGTCTCTCGTCAGGCCGTGCTCTCTCCAATAATTCGCTTTCACCGAGGCAATAGGCGAGATCGTGGTCACGGTGAACGAATAAAACCGCGCCAAACGTCTCTCGTCAGGCCGTGCTCTCTCCAATAATTCGCTTTCACCGAGGCAATAGGCGAGATCGTGGTCACGGTGAACGAATAAAACGGCGCCAAACGTCTCTCGTCAGGCCGTGCTCTCTCCAATAATTCGCTTTCACCGAGGCAATAGGCGAGATCGTGGTCACGGTGAACGAATAAAACGGCGCCAAACGTCTCTCGTCAGGCCGTGCTCTCTCCAATAATTCGCTTTCACCGAGGCAATAGGCGAGATCGTGGTCACGGTGAACGAATAAAACCGCGCCAAACGTCTCTCGTCAGGCCGTGCTCTCTCCAATAATTCGCTTTCACCGAGGCAATAGGCGAGATCGTGGTCACGGTGAACGAATAAAACGGCGGCAAACGTCTCTCGTCAGGCCGTGCTCTCTCCAATAATTCGCTTTCACCGAGGCAATAGGCGAGATCGTTGTCACGGTGAACGAATAAAACCGCGCCGAACGTCTGTCGTCAGGCCGTGCTCTCTCCAATAATTCGCTTTCACCGAGGCAATAGGCGAGATCGTGGTCACGGTGAACGAATAAAACGGCGCCAAACGTCTCTCGTCGGGCCGTGCTCTCTCCAATAATTCGCTTTCACCGAGGCAATAGCCGAGATCGTGGTCACGGTGAACGAATAAAACCGCGCCAAACGTCTCTCGTCAGGCCGTGCTCTCTCCAATAATTCGCTTTCACCGAGGCAATAGGCGAGATCGTGGTCACGGTGAACGAATAAAACGGCGCCAAACGTCTCTCGTCAGGCCGTGCTCTCTCCGATAATTCGCTTTCACCGAGGCAATAGGCGAGATCGTGGTCACGGTGAACGAATAAAACCGCGCCGAACGTCTCTCGTCAGGCCGTGCTCTCTCCAATAATTCGCTTTCACCGAGGCAATAGGCGAGATCGTGGTCACGGTGAACGAATAAAACGGCGCCAAACGTCTCTCGTCAGGCCGTGCTCTCTCCAATAATTCGCTTTCACCGAGGCAATAGGCGAGATCGTGGTCACGGTGAACGAATAAAACCGCGCCGAACGTCTCTCGTCAGGCCGTGCTCTCTCCAATAATTCGCTTTCACCGAGGCAATAGGCGAGATCGTGGTCACGGTGGACGAATAAAATGGCGCCAAACGTCTCTCGTCAGGCCGTGCTCTCTCCAATAATTCGCATTCACCGAGGCAATAGCCGAGATCGTGGTCACGGTGAACGAATAAAACCGCGCCGAACGTCTCTCGTCAGGCCGTGCTCTCTCCAATAATTCGCTTTCACCGAGGCAATAGCCGAGATCGTGGTCACGGTGAACGAATAAAACCGCGCCGAACGTCTCTCGTCAGGCCGTGCTCTCTCCAATAATTCGCTTTCACCGAGGCAATAGCCGAGATCGTGGTCACGGTGAACGAATAAAACCGCGCCGAACGTCTCTCGTCAGGCCGCGCTCTCTCCAATAATTCGCTTTCACCGAGGCAATAGGCGAGATCGTGGTCACGGTGAACGAATAAAACCGCGCCAAACGTCTCTCGTCAGGTCGTGCTCTCTCCAATAATTCGCTTTCACCGAGGCAATAGGCGAGATCGTGGTCACGGTGAACGAATAAAACCGCGCCGAACGTCTCTCGTCAGGCCGTGCTCTCTCCAATAATTCGCTTTCACCGAGGCAATCGGCGAGATCGTGGTCACAGTGAACGAAAAAAACGGCGCCAAACGTCTCTCGTCAGGCCGTGCTCTCTCCAATAATTCGCTTTCACCGAGGCAATAGGCGAGATCGTGGTCACGGTGAACGAATAAAACCGCGCCGAACGTCTCTCGTCAGGCCGTGCTCTCTCCAATAATTCGCTTTCACCGAGGCAATAGGCGAGATCGTGGTCACGGTGAACGAATAAAACCGCGCCGAACGTCTCTCGTCAGGCCGTGCTCTCTCCAATAATTCGCTTTCACCGAGGCAATAGGCGAGATCGTGGTCACGGTGAACGAATAAAACCGCGCCGAACGTCTCTCGTCAGGCCGTGCTCTCTCCAATAATTCGCTTTCACCGAGGCAATAGGCGAGATCGTGGTCACGGTGAACGAATAAAACGGCGCCAAACGTCTCTCGTCAGGCCGTGCTCTCTCCAATAATTCGCTTTCACCGAGGCAATAGGCGAGATCGTGGTCACGGTGAACGAATAAAACCGCGCCGAACGTCTCTCGTCAGGCCGTGCTCTCTCCAATAATTCGCTTTCACCGAGGCAATAGGCGAGATCGTGGTCACGGTGAACGAATAAAACCGCGCCAAACGTCTCTCGTCAGGCCGTGCTCTCTCCAATAATTCGCTTTCACCGAGGCAATAGGCGAGATCGTGGTCACGGTGAACGAATAAAACGGCGCCAAACGTCTCTCGTCAGGCCGTGCTCTCTCCAATAATTCGCTTTCACCGAGGCAATAGGCGAGATCGTGGTCACGGTGAACGAATAAAACGGCGCCAAACGTCTCTCGTCAGGCCGTGCTCTCTCCAATAATTCGCTTTCACCGAGGCAATAGCCGAGATCGTGGTCACGGTGAACGAATAAAACCGCGCCGAACGTCTCTCGTCAGGCCGTGCTCTCTCCAATAATTCGCTTTCACCGAGGCAATAGCCGAGATCGTGGTCACGGTGAACGAATAAAACGGCGCCAAACGTCTCTCGTCAGGCCGTGCTCTCTCCAATAATTCGCTTTCACCGAGGCCATAGCCGAGATCGTGGTCACGGTGAACGAATAAAACCGCGCCGAACGTCTCTCGTCAGGCCGTGCTCTCTCCAATAATTCGCTTTCTCCGAGGCAATAGCCGAGATCGTGGTCACGGTGAACGAATAAAACCGCGCCGACCGTCTCTCGTCAGGCCGTGCTCTCTCCAATAATTCGCTTTCACCGAGGCAATAGCCGAGATCGTGGTCACGGTGAACGAATAAAACCGCGCCAAACGTCTCTCGTCAGGCCGTGCTCTCTCCAATAATTCGCTTTCACCGAGGCAATAGGCGAGATCGTGGTCACGGTGAACGAATAAAACCGCGCCAAACGTCTCTCGTCAGGCCGTGCTCTCTCCAATAATTCGCTTTCACCGAGGCAATAGGCGAGATCGTGGTCACGGTGAACGAATAAAACCGCGCCAAACGTCTCTCGTCAGGCCGTGCTCTCTCCAATAATTCGCTTTCACCGAGGCAATAGGCGAGATCGTGGTCACGGTGAACGAATAAAACCGCGCCGAACGTCTCTCGTCAGGCCGTGCTCTCTCCAATAATTCGCTTTCACCGAGGCAATAGGCGAGATCGTGGTCACGGTGAACGAATAAAACCGCGCCAAACGTCTCTCGTCAGGCCGTGCTCTCTCCAATAATTCGCTTTCACCGAGGCAATAGGCGAGATCGTGGTCACGGTGAACGAATAAAACCGCGCCAAACGTCTCTCGTCAGGCCGTGCTCTCTCCAATAATTCGCTTTCACCGAGGCAATAGGCGAGATCGTGGTCACGGTGAACGAATAAAACCGCGCCGAACGTCTCTCGTCAGGCCGTGCTCTCTCCAATAATTCGCTTTCACCGAGGCAATAGCCGAGATCGTGGTCACGGTGAACGAATAAAACCGCGCCGAACGTCTCTCGTCAGGCCGTGCTCTCTCCAATAATTCGCTTTCACCGAGGCAATAGGCGAGATCGTGGTCACGGTGAACGAATAAAACCGCGCCGAACGTCTCTCGTCAGGCCGTGCTCTCTCCAATAATTCGCTTTCACCGAGGCAATAGCCGAGATCGTGGTCACGGTGAACGAATAAAACCGCGCCGAACGTCTCTCGTCAGGCCGTGCTCTCTCCAATAATTCGCTTTCACCGAGGCAATAGGCGAGATCGTGGTCACGGTGAACGAATAAAACCGCGCCGAACGGCTCTCGTCAGGCCGTGCTCTCTCCAATAATTCGCTTTCACCGAGGCAATAGCCGAGATCGTGGTCACGGTGAACGAATAAAACCGCGCCGAACGTCTCTCGTCAGGCCGTGCTCTCTCCAATAATACTTTTTCACCGAGGCAATAGCCGAGATCGTGGTCACGGTGAACAAATAAAATCGCGCCGAACGTCTCTCGTCAGGCCGTGCTCTCTCCAATAATTCGCTTTCACCGAGGCAATAGGCGAGATCGTGGTCACGGTGAACGAATAAAACCGCGCCGAACGTCTCTCGTCAGGCCGTGCTCTCTCCAATAATTCGCTTTCACCGAGGCAATAGCCGAGATCGTGGTCACGGTGAACGAATAAAACCGCGCCGAACGTCTCTCGTCAGGCCGTGCTCTCTCCAATAATTCGCTTTCACCGAGGCAATAGGCGAGATCGTGGTCACGGTGAACGAATAAAACCGCGCCAAACGTCTCTCGTCAGGCCGTGCTCTCTCCAATAATTCGCTTTCACCGAGGCAATAGGCGAGATCGTGGTCACGGTGAACGAATAAAACCGCGCCAAACGTCTCTCGTCAGGCCGTGCTCTCTCCAATAATTCGCTTTCACCGAGGCAATAGGCGAGATCGTGGTCACGGTGAACGAATAAAACCGCGCCAAACGTCTCTCGTCAGGCCGTGCTCTCTCCAATAATTCGCTTTCACCGAGGCAATAGGCGAGATCGTGGTCACGGTGAACGAATAAAACCGCGCCAAACGTCTCTCGTCAGGCCGTGCTCTCTCCAATAATTCGCTTTCACCGAGGCAATAGGCGAGATCGTGGTCACGGTGAACGAATAAATCCGCGCCGAACGTCTCTCGTCAGGCCGTGCTCTCTCCAATAATTCGCTTTCACCGAGGCAATAGCCGAGATCGTGGTCACGGAAAACGAATAAAACCGCGCCGAACGTCTCTCGTCAGGCCGTGCTCTCTCCAATAATTCGCTTTCACCGAGGCAATAGGCGAGATCGTGGTCACGGTGAACGAATAAAACCGCGCCGAACGTCTCTCGTCAGGCCGTGCTCTCTCCAATAATTCGCTTTCACCGAGGCAATAGCCGAGATCGTGGTCACGGTGAACGAATAAAACCGCGCCGAACGTCTCTCGTCAGGCCGTGCTCTCTCCAATAATTCGCTTTCACCGAGGCAATAGGCGAGATCGTGGTCACGGTGAACGAATAAAACCGCGCCGAACGGCTCTCGTCAGGCCGTGCTCTCTCCAATAATTCGCTTTCACCGAGGCAATAGCCGAGATCGTGGTCACGGTGAACGAATAAAACCGCGCCGAACGTCTCTCGTCAGGCCGTGCTCTCTCCAATAATACTTTTTCACCGAGGCAATAGCCGAGATCGTGGTCACGGTGAACAAATAAAATCGCGCCGAACGTCTCTCGTCAGGCCGTGCTCTCTCCAATAATTCGCTTTCACCGAGGCAATAGGCGAGATCGTGGTCACGGTGAACGAATAAAACCGCGCCGAACGTCTCTCGTCAGGCCGTGCTCTCTCCAATAATTCGCTTTCACCGAGGCAGTAGCCGAGATCGTGGTCACGGTGAACGAATAAAACCGCGCCGAACGTCTCTCGTCAGGCCGTGCTCTCTCCAATAATTCGCTTTCACCGAGGCAATAGGCGAGATCGTGGTCACGGTGAACGAATAAAACCGCGCCAAACGTCTCTCGTCAGGCCGTGCTCTCTCCAATAATTCGCTTTCACCGAGGCAATAGGCGAGATCGTGGTCACGGTGAACGAATAAAACCGCGCCAAACGTCTCTCGTCAGGCCGTGCTCTCTCCAATAATTCGCTTTCACCGAGGCAATAGGCGAGATCGTGGTCACGGTGAACGAATAAAACCGCGCCAAACGTCTCTCGTCAGGCCGTGCTCTCTCCAATAATTCGCTTTCACCGAGGCAATAGGCGAGATCGTGGTCACGGTGAACGAATAAAACCGCGCCAAACGTCTCTCGTCAGGCCGTGCTCTCTCCAATAATTCGCTTTCACCGAGGCAATAGCCGAGATCGTGGTCACGGAAAACGAATAAAACCGCGCCGAACGTCTCTCGTCAGGCCGTGCTCTCTCCAATAATTCGCTTTCACCGAGGCAATAGGCGAGATCGTGGTCACGGTGAACGAATAAAACCGCGCCGAACGTCTCTCGTCAGGCCGTGCTCTCTCCAATAATTCGCTTTCACCGTGGCAATAGCCGAGATCGTGGTCACGGTGAACGAATAAAACCGCGCCGAACGTCTCTCGTCAGGCCGTGCTCTCTCCAATAATTCGCTTTCACCGAGGCAATAGGCGAGATCGTGGTCACGGTGAACGAATAAAACCGCGCCGAACGTCTCTCGTCAGGCCGTGCTCTCTCCAATAATTCGCTTTCACCGAGGCAATAGCCGAGATCATGGTCACGGTGAACGAATAAAACCGCGCCGAACGTCTCTCGTCAGGCCGTGCTCTCTCCAATAATTCGCTTTCACCGAGGCAATAGGCGAGATCGTGGTCACGGTGAACGAATAAAACCGTGCCGAACGTCTCTCGTCAGGCCGTGCTCTCTCCAATAATTCGCTTTCACCGAGGCAATAGCCGAGATCGTGGTCACGGTGAACGAATAAAACCGCGTCGAACGTCTCTCGTCAGGCCGTGCTCTCTCCAATAATTCGCTTTCACCGAGGCAATAGCCGAGATCGTGGTCACGGTGAACGAATAAAACCGCGCCGAACGTCTCTCGTCAGGCCGTGCTCTCTCCAATAATTCGCTTTCACCGAGGCAATAGGCGAGATCGTGGTCACGGTGAACGAATAAAACCGCCCCGAACGTCTCTCGTCAGGCCGTGGTCTCTCCAATAATTCGCTTTCACTGAGGCAATAGGCGAGATCGTGGTCACGGTGAACGAATAAAACGGCGCCAAACGTCTCTCGTCAGGCCGTGCTCTCTCCAATAATTCGCTTTCACCGAGGCAATAGGCGAGATCGTGGTCACGGTGAACGAATAAAACCGCGCCAAACGTCTCTCGTCAGGCCGTGCTCTCTCCAATAATTCGCTTTCACCGAGGCAATA
The DNA here is from genome assembly GCF_016920785.2 of Ixodes scapularis. Lineage (NCBI taxonomy): Eukaryota > Metazoa > Arthropoda > Arachnida > Ixodida > Ixodidae > Ixodes > Ixodes scapularis. Next base: position 25,158 of record NW_024610477.1, read on the forward strand.
GGCGAGATCGTGGTCACGGTGAACGAATAAAACCGCGCCGAACGTCTCTCGTCAGGCCGTGCTCTCTCCAATAATTCGCTTTCACCGAGGCAATAGGCGAGATCGTGGTCACGGTGAACGAATAAAACCGCGCCAAACGTCTCTCGTCAGGCCGTGCTCTCTCCAATAATTCGCTTTCACCAAGGCAATAGGCGAGATCGTGGTCACGGTGAACGAATAAAACGGCGCCAAACGTCTCTCGTCAGGCCGTGCTCTCTCCAATAATTCGCTTTCACCGAGGCAATAGGCGAGATCGTGGTCACGGTGAACGAATGAAACCGCGCCGAACGTCTCTCGTCAGGCCGTGCTCTCTCCAATAATTCGCTTTCACCGAGGCAATAGGCGAGATCGTGGTCACGGTGAACGAATAAAACCGCGCCAAACGTCTCTCGTCAGGCCGTGCTCTCTCCAATTATTCGCTTTCACCGAGGCAATAGGCGAGATCGTGGTCACGGTGAACGAATAAAATGGCGCCAAACGTCTCTCGTCAGGCCGTGCTCTCTCCAATAATTCGCTTTCACCGAGGCAATAGGCGAGATCGTGGTCACGGTGAACGAATAAAACCGCGCCAAACGTCTCTCGTCAGGCCGTGCTCTCTCCAATAATTCGCTTTCACCGAGGCAATAGGCGAGATCGTGGTCACGGTGAACGAATAAAACCGCGCCGAACGTCTCTCGTCAGGCCGTGCTCTCTCCAATAATTCGCTTTCACCGAGGCAATAGGCGAGATCGTGGTCACGGTGAACGAATAAAACCGCGCCAAACGTCTCTCGTCAGGCCGTGCTCTCTCCAATAATTCGCTTTCACCGAGGCAATAGCCGAGATCGTGGTCACGGTGAACGAATAAAACCGCGCCGAACGTCTCTCGTCAGGCCGTGCTCTCTCCAATAATTCGCTTTCACCGAGGCAATAGGCGAGATCGTGGTCACGGTGAACGAATAAAACCGCGCCGAACGTCTCTCGTCAGGCCGTGCTCTCTCCAATAATTCGCTTTCACCGAGGCAATAGCCGAGATCGTGGTCACGGTGAACGAATAAAACCGCGCCGAACGTCTCTCGTCAGGCCGTGCTCTCTCCAATAATTCGCTTTCACCGAGGCAATAGGCGAGATCGTGGTCACGGTGAACGAATAAAACCGCGCCGAACGTCTCTCGTCAGGCCGTGCTCTCTCCAATAATTCGCTTTCACCGAGGCAATAGGCGAGATCGTGGTCACGGTGAACGAATAAAACCGCGCCAAACGTCTCTCGTCAGGCCGTGCTCTCTCCAATAATTCGCTTTCACCGAGGCAATAGGCGAGATCGTGGTCACGGTGAACGAATAAAACCGCGCCGAACGTCTCTCGTCAGGCCGTGCTCTCTCCAATAATTCGCTTTCACCGAGGCAATAGGCGAGATCGTGGTCACGGTGAACAAATAAAACCGCGCCAAACGTCTCTCGTCAGGCCGTGCTCTCTCCAATAATTCGCTTTCACCGAGGCAATAGGCGAGATCGTGGTCACGGTGAACGAATAAAACGGCGCCAAACGTCTCTCGTCAGGCCGTGCTCTCTCCAATAATTCGCTTTCACCGAGGCAATAGGCGAGATCGTGGTCACGGTGAACGAATAAAACGGCGCCAAACGTCTCTCGTCAGGCCGTGCTCTCTCTAATAATTCGCTTTCACCGAGGCAATAGGCGAGATCGTGGTCACGGTGAACGAATAAAACCGCGCCGAACGTCTCTCGTCAGGCCGTGCTCTCTCCAATAATTCGCTTTCACCGAGGCAATAGGCGAGATCGTGGTCACGGTGAACGAATAAAACCGCGCCAAACGTCTCTCGTCAGGCCGTGCTCTCTCCAATAATTCGCTTTCACCGAGGCAATAGGCGAGATCGTGGTCACGGTGAACGAATAAAACTGCGCCGAACGTCTCTCGTCAGGCCGTGCTCTCTCCAATAATTCGCTTTCACCGAGGCAATAGGCGAGATCGTGGTCACGGTGAACGAATAAAACAGCGCCAAACGTCTCTCGTCAGGCCGTGCTCTCTCCAATAATTCGCTTTCACCGAGGCAATAGGCGAGATCGTGGTCACGGTGAACGAATAAAACCGCGCCAAACGTCTCTCGTCAGGCCGTGCTCTCTCCAATAATTCGCTTTCACCGAGGCAATAGGCCAGATCGTGGTCACGGTGAACGAATAAAACCGCGCCGAACGTCTCTCGTCAGGCCGTGCTCTATCCAATAATTCGCTTTCACCGAGGCAATAGGCGAGATCGTGGTCACGGTGAACGAATAAAACCGCGCCAAACATCTCTCGTCAGGCCGTGCTCTCTCCAATAATTCGCTTTCACCGAGGCAAAAGGCGAGATCGTGGTCACGGTGAACGAATAAAACCGCGCCGAACGTCTCTCGTCAGGCCGTGCTCTCTCCAATAATTCGCTTTCACCGAGGCAATAGGCGAGATCGTGGTCACGGTGAACGAATAAAACCGCGCCAAACGTCTCTCGTCAGGCCGTCCTCTCTCCAATAATTCGCTTTCACCGAGGCAATAGGCGAGATCGTGGTCACGGTGAACGAATAAAACCGCGCCAAACGTCTCTCGTCAGGCCGTGCTCTCTCCAATAATTCGCTTTCAGCGAGGCAATAGGCGAGATCGTGGTCACGGTGAACGAATAAAACCGCGCCAAACGTCTCTCGTCAGGCCGTACTCTCTCCAATAATTCGCTTTCACCGAGGCAATATTCGAGATCGTGGTCACGGTGAACGAATAAAACCGCGCCAAACGTCTCTCGTCAGGCCGTGCTCTCTCCAATAATTCGCTTTCACCGAGGCAATAGCCGAGATCGTGGTCACGGTGAACGAATAAAACCGCGCCAAACGTCTCTCGTCAGGCCGTGCTCTCTCCAATAATTCGCTTTCACCGAGGCAATAGCCGAGATCGTGGTCACGGTGAACGAATAAAACCGCGCCAAACGTCTCTCGTCAGGCCGTGCTCTCTCCAATAATTCGCTTTCACCGAGGCAATAGGCGAGATCGTGGTCACGGTGAACGAATAAAACCGCGCCAAACGTCTCTCGTCAGGCCGTGCTCTCTCCAATAATTCGCTTTCACCGAGGCAATAGGCGAGATCGTGGTCACGGTGAACGAATAAAACCGCGCCAAACGTCTCTCGTCAGGCCGTGCTCTCTCCAATAATTCGCTTTCACCGAGGCAATAGGCGAGATCGTGGTCACGGTGAACGAATAAAACCGCGCCAAACGTCTCTCGTCAGGCCGTGCTCTCTCCAATAATTCGCTTTCACCGAGGCAATAGGCGAGATCGTGGTCACGGTGAACGAATAAAACCGCGCCAAACGTCTCTCGTCAGGCCGTGCTCTCTCCAATAATTCGCTTTCACCGAGGCAATAGGCGAGATCGTGGTCACGGTGAACGAATAAAACCGCGCCAAACGTCTCTCGTCAGGCCGTGCTCTCTCCAATAATTCGCTTTCACCGAGGCAATAGGCGAGATCGTGGTCACGGTGAACGAATAAAACCGCGCCAAACGTCTCTCGTCAGGCCGTGCTCTCTCCAATAATTCGCTTTCACCGAGGCAATAGGCGAGATCGTGGTCACGGTGAACGAATAAAACCGCGCCAAACGTCTCTCGTCAGGCCGTTCTCTCTCCAATAATTCGCTTTCACCGAGGCAATAGGCGAGATCGTGGTCACGGTGAACGAATAAAACCGCGCCAAACGTCTCTCGTCAGGCCGTGCTCTCTCCAATAATTCGCTTTCACCGAGGCAATAGGCGAGATCGTGGTCACGGGGAACGAATAAAACCGCGCCAAACGTCTCTCGTCAGGCCGTGCTCTCTCCAATAATTCGCTTTCACCGAGGCAATAGGCGAGATCGTGGTCACGGTGAACGAATAAAACCGCGCCAAACGTCTCTCGTCAGGCCGTGCTCTCTCCAATAATTCGCTTTCACCGAGGCAATAGGCGAGATCGTGGTCACGGTGAACGAATAAAACCGCGCCAAACGTCTCTCGTCAGGCCGTGCTCTCTCCAATAATTCGCTTTCACCGAGGCAATAGGCGAGATCGTGGTCACGGTGAACGAATAAAACCGCGCCAAACGTCTCTCGTCAGGCCGTGCTCTCTCCAATAATTCGCTTTCACCGAGGCAATAGGCGAGATCGTGGTCACGGTGAACGAATAAAACCGCGCCGAACGTCTCTCGTCAGGCCGTGCTCTCTCCAATAATTTGCTTTCACCGAGGCAATAGGCGAGATCGTGGTCACGGTGAACGAATAAAACCGCGCCAAACGTCTCTCGTCAGGCCGTGCTCTCTCCAATATTTCGCTTTCACCGAGGCAATAGGCGAGATCGTGGTCACGGTGAACGAATAAAACCGCGCCAAACGTCTCTCGTCAGGCCGTGCTCTCTCCAATAATTCGCTTTCACCGAGGCAATAGGCGAGATCGTGGTCACGGTGAACGAATAAAACGGCGCCAAACGTCTCTCGTCAGGCCGTGCTCTCTCCAATAATTCGCTTTCACCGAGGCAATAGCCGAGATCGTGGTCACGTGAACGAATAAAACCGCGCCAAACGTCTCTCGTCAGGCCGTGCTCTCTCCAATAATTCGCTTTCACCGAGGCAATAGGCGAGATCGTGGTCACGGTGAACGAATAGAACGGCGCCAAACGTCTCTCGTCAGGCCGTGCTCTCTCCAATAATTCGCTTTCACCGAGGCAATAGGCGAGATCGTGGTCACGGTGAACGAATAAACGGCGCCAAACGTCTCTCGTCAGGCCGTTCTCTCTCCAATAATTCGCTTTCACCGAGGCAATAGGCGAGATCGTGGTCACGGTGAACGAATAAAACCGCGCCAAACGTCTCTCGTCAGGCCGTGCTCTCTCCAATAATTCGCTTTCACCGAGGCAATAGGCGAGATCGTGGTCACGATGAACGAATAAAACGGCGCCAAACGTCTCTCGTCAGGCCGTGCTCTCTCCAATAATTCGCTTTCACCGAGGCAATTGGCGAGATCGTGGTCACGGTGAACGAATAAAACGGCGCCAAACGTCTCTCGTCAGGCCGTGCTCTCTCCAATAATTCGCTTTCACCGAGGCAATAGGCGAGATCGTGGTCACGGTGAACGAATAAAACCGCGCCAAACGTCTCTCATCAGGCCGTGCTCTCTCCAATAATTCGCTTTCACCGAGGCAATAGGCGAGATCGTGGTCACGGTGAACGAATAAAACGGCGCCAAACGTCTCTCGTCAGGCCGTGCTCTCTCCAATAATTCGCTTTCACCGAGGCAATAGGCGAGATCGTGGTCACGGTGAACGAATAAAACGGCGCCAAACGTCTCTCATCTGGCCGTGCTCTCTCCAATAATTCGCTTTCACCGAGGCAATAGGCGAGATCGTGGTCACGGTGAACGAATAAAACCGCGCCAAACGTCTCTCGTCAGGCTGTGCTTTCTCCAATAATTCGCTTTCACCGAGGCAATAGGCGAGATCGTGGTCACGGTGAACGAATAAAACGGCGCCGAACGTCTCTCATCAGGCCGTGCTCTCTCCAATAATTCGCTTTCACCGAGGCAATAGGCGAGATCGTGGTCACGGTGAACGAATAAAACGGCGCCAAACGTCTCTCGTCAGGCCGTGCTCTCTCCAATAATTCGCTTTCACCGAGGCAATAGGCGAGATCGTGGTCACGGTGAACGAATAAAACCGCGCCAAACGTCTCTCGTCAGGCCGTGCTCTCTCCAATAATTCGCTTTCACCGAGGCAATAGGCGAGATCGTGGTCACGGTGAACGAATAAAACCGCGCCGAACGTCTCTCGTCAGGCCGTGCTCTCTCCAATAATTCGCTTTCACCGAGGCAATAGGCGAGATCGTGGTCACGGTGAACAAATAAAACCGCGCCAAACGTCTCTCGTCAGGCCGTGCTCTCTCCAATAATTCGCTTTCACCGAGGCAATAGGCGAGATCGTGGTCACGGTGAACGAATAAAACGGCGCCAAACGTCTCTCGTCAGGCCGTGCTCTCTCCAATAATTCGCTTTCACCGAGGCAATAGGCGAGATCGTGGTCACGGTGAACGAATAAAACGGCGCCAAACGTCTCTCGTCAGGCCGTGCTCTCTCTAATAATTCGCTTTCACCGAGGCAATAGGCGAGATCGTGGTCACGGTGAACGAATAAAACCGCGCCGAACGTCTCTCGTCAGGCCGTGCTCTCTCCAATAATTCGCTTTCACCGAGGCAATAGGCGAGATCGTGGTCACGGTGAACGAATAAAACCGCGCCAAACGTCTCTCGTCAGGCCGTGCTCTCTCCAATAATTCGCTTTCACCGAGGCAATAGGCGAGATCGTGGTCACGGTGAACGAATAAAACTGCGCCGAACGTCTCTCGTCAGGCCGTGCTCTCTCCAATAATTCGCTTTCACCGAGGCAATAGGCGAGATCGTGGTCACGGTGAACGAATAAAACAGCGCCAAACGTCTCTCGTCAGGCCGTGCTCTCTCCAATAATTCGCTTTCACCGAGGCAATAGGCGAGATCGTGGTCACGGTGAACGAATAAAACCGCGCCAAACGTCTCTCGTCAGGCCGTGCTCTCTCCAATAATTCGCTTTCACCGAGGCAATAGGCCAGATCGTGGTCACGGTGAACGAATAAAACCGCGCCGAACGTCTCTCGTCAGGCCGTGCTCTATCCAATAATTCGCTTTCACCGAGGCAATAGGCGAGATCGTGGTCACGGTGAACGAATAAAACCGCGCCAAACATCTCTCGTCAGGCCGTGCTCTCTCCAATAATTCGCTTTCACCGAGGCAAAAGGCGAGATCGTGGTCACGGTGAACGAATAAAACCGCGCCGAACGTCTCTCGTCAGGCCGTGCTCTCTCCAATAATTCGCTTTCACCGAGGCAATAGGCGAGATCGTGGTCACGGTGAACGAATAAAACCGCGCCAAACGTCTCTCGTCAGGCCGTCCTCTCTCCAATAATTCGCTTTCACCGAGGCAATAGGCGAGATCGTGGTCACGGTGAACGAATAAAACCGCGCCAAACGTCTCTCGTCAGGCCGTGCTCTCTCCAATAATTCGCTTTCAGCGAGGCAATAGGCGAGATCGTGGTCACGGTGAACGAATAAAACCGCGCCAAACGTCTCTCGTCAGGCCGTACTCTCTCCAATAATTCGCTTTCACCGAGGCAATATTCGAGATCGTGGTCACGGTGAACGAATAAAACCGCGCCAAACGTCTCTCGTCAGGCCGTGCTCTCTCCAATAATTCGCTTTCAGCGAGGCAATAGCCGAGATCGTGGTCACGGTGAACGAATAAAACCGCGCCAAACGTCTCTCGTCAGGCCGTGCTCTCTCCAATAATTCGCTTTCACCGAGGCAATAGCCGAGATCGTGGTCACGGTGAACGAATAAAACCGCGCCAAACGTCTCTCGTCAGGCCGTGCTCTCTCCAATAATTCGCTTTCACCGAGGCAATAGGCGAGATCGTGGTCACGGTGAACGAATAAAACCGCGCCAAACGTCTCTCGTCAGGCCGTGCTCTCTCCAATAATTCGCTTTCACCGAGGCAATAGGCGAGATCGTGGTCACGGTGAACGAATAAAACCGCGCCAAACGTCTCTCGTCAGGCCGTGCTCTCTCCAATAATTCGCTTTCACCGAGGCAATAGGCGAGATCGTGGTCACGGTGAACGAATAAAACCGCGCCAAACGTCTCTCGTCAGGCCGTGCTCTCTCCAATAATTCGCTTTCACCGAGGCAATAGGCGAGATCGTGGTCACGGTGAACGAATAAAACCGCGCCAAACGTCTCTCGTCAGGCCGTGCTCTCTCCAATAATTCGCTTTCACCGAGGCAATAGGCGAGATCGTGGTCACGGTGAACGAATAAAACCGCGCCAAACGTCTCTCGTCAGGCCGTGCTCTCTCCAATAATTCGCTTTCACCGAGGCAATAGGCGAGATCGTGGTCACGGTGAACGAATAAAACCGCGCCAAACGTCTCTCGTCAGGCCGTGCTCTCTCCAATAATTCGCTTTCACCGAGGCAATAGGCGAGATCGTGGTCACGGTGAACGAATAAAACCGCGCCAAACGTCTCTCGTCAGGCCGTTCTCTCTCCAATAATTCGCTTTCACCGAGGCAATAGGCGAGATCGTGGTCACGGTGAACGAATAAAACCGCGCCAAACGTCTCTCGTCAGGCCGTGCTCTCTCCAATAATTCGCTTTCACCGAGGCAATAGGCGAGATCGTGGTCACGGTGAACGAATAAAACCGCGCCAAACGTCTCTCGTCAGGCCGTGCTCTCTCCAATAATTCGCTTTCACCGAGGCAATAGGCGAGATCGTGGTCACGGTGAACGAATAAAACCGCGCCAAACGTCTCTCGTCAGGCCGTGCTCTCTCCAATAATTCGCTTTCACCGAGGCAATAGGCGAGATCGTGGTCACGGTGAACGAATAAAACCGCGCCAAACGTCTCTCGTCAGGCCGTGCTCTCTCCAATAATTCGCTTTCACCGAGGCAATAGGCGAGATCGTGGTCACGGTGAACGAATAAAACCGCGCCAAACGTCTCTCGTCAGGCCGTGCTCTCTCCAATAATTCGCTTTCACCGAGGCAATAGGCGAGATCGTGGTCACGGTGAACGAATAAAACCGCGCCGAACGTCTCTCGTCAGGCCGTGCTCTCTCCAATAATTTGCTTTCACCGAGGCAATAGGCGAGATCGTGGTCACGGTGAACGAATAAAACCGCGCCAAACGTCTCTCGTCAGGCCGTGCTCTCTCCAATATTTCGCTTTCACCGAGGCAATAGGCGAGATCGTGGTCACGGTGAACGAATAAAACCGCGCCAAACGTCTCTCGTCAGGCCGTGCTCTCTCCAATAATTCGCTTTCACCGAGGCAATAGGCGAGATCGTGGTCACGGTGAACGAATAAAACGGCGCCAAACGTCTCTCGTCAGGCCGTGCTCTCTCCAATAATTCGCTTTCACCGAGGCAATAGCCGAGATCGTGGTCACGTGAACGAATAAAACCGCGCCAAACGTCTCTCGTCAGGCCGTGCTCTCTCCAATAATTCGCTTTCACCGAGGCAATAGGCGAGATCGTGGTCACGGTGAACGAATAGAACGGCGCCAAACGTCTCTCGTCAGGCCGTGCTCTCTCCAATAATTCGCTTTCACCGAGGCAATAGGCGAGATCGTGGTCACGGTGAACGAATAAACGGCGCCAAACGTCTCTCGTCAGGCCGTTCTCTCTCCAATAATTCGCTTTCACCGAGGCAATAGGCGAGATCGTGGTCACGGTGAACGAATAAAACCGCGCCAAACGTCTCTCGTCAGGCCGTGCTCTCTCCAATAATTCGCTTTCACCGAGGCAATAGGCGAGATCGTGGTCACGGTGAACGAATAAAACCGCGCCAAACGTCTCTCGTCAGGCCGTGCTCTCTCCAATAATTCGCTTTCACCGAGGCAATAGGCGAGATCGTGGTCACGGTGAACGAATAAAACGGCGCCAAACGTCTCTCGTCAGGCCGTGCTCTCTCCAATAATTCGCTTTCACCGAGGCAATAGGCGAGATCGTGGTCACGGTGAACGAATAAAACCGCGCCAAACGTCTCTCGTCAGGCCGTGCTCTCTCCAATAATTCGCTTTCACCGAGGCAATAGGCGAGATCGTGGTCACGGTGAACGAATAAAACCGCGCCGAACGTCTCTCGTCAGGCCGTGCTCTCTCCAATAATTCGCTTTCACCGAGGCAATAGGCGAGATCGTGGTCACGTTGAACGAATAAAACCGCGCCAAACGTCTCTCGTCAGGCCGTGCTCTCTCCAATAATTCGCTTTCACCGAGGCAATAGGCGAGATCGTGGTCACGGTGAACGAATAAAACGGCGCCAAACGTCTCTCGTCAGGCCGTGCTTACTCCAATAATTCGCTTTCACCGAGGCAATAGGCGAGATCGTGGTCACGGTGAACGAATAAAACCGCGCCAAACGTCTCTCGTCAGGCCGTGCTTACTCCAATAATTCGCTTTCACCAAGGCAATAGGCGAGATCGTGGTCACGGTGAACGAATAAAACGGCGCCAAACGTCTCTCGTCAGGCCGTGCTCTCTCCAATAATTCGCTTTCACCGAGGCAATAGGCGAGATCGTGGTCACGGTGAACGAATAAAACCGCGCCGAACGTCTCTCGTCAGGCCGTGCTCCCTCCAATAATTCGCTTTCACCGAGGCAATAGGCGAGATCGTGGTCACAGTGAACGAATAAAACGGCGCAAACGTCTCTCGTCAGGCCGTGCTTACTCCAATAATTCGCTTTCACCGAGGCAATAGGCGAGATCGTGGTCACGGTGAACGAATAAAACCGCGCCGAACGTCTCTCGTCAGGCCGTGCTTACTCCAATAATTCGCTTTCACCGAGGCAATAGGCGAGATCGTGGTCACGGTGAACGAATAAAACGGCGCCAAACGTCTCTCGTCAGGCCGTGCTCTCTCCAATAATTCGCTTTCACCGAGGCAATAGGCGAGATCGTCGTCACGGTGAACGAATAAAACGGCGCCGAACGTCTCTCGTCAGACCGTGCTTACTCCAATAATTCGCTTTCACCGAGGCAATAGGCGAGATCGTGGTCACGGTGAACGAATAAAACGGCGCCAAACGTCTCTCGTCAGGCCGTGCTTACTCCAATAATTCGCTTTCACCGAGGCAATAGGCGAGATCGTGGTCACGGTGAACGAATAAAACGGCGCCAAACGTCTCTCGTCAGGCCGTGCTTACTCCAATAATTCGCTTTCACCGAGGCAATAGGCGAGATCGTGGTCACGGTGAACGAATAAAACCGCGCCGAACGTCTCTCGTCAGGCCGTGCTCTCTCCAATAATTCGCTTTCACCGAGGCAATAGGCGAGATCGTGGTCACGGTGAACGAATAAAACCGCGCCGAACGTCTCTCGTCAGGCCGTGCTTACTCCAATAATTCGCTTTCACCGAGGCAATAGGCGAGATCGTGGTCACGGTGAACGAATAAAACCGCGCCGAACGTCTCTCGTCAGGCCGTGCTCTCTCCAATAATTCGCTTTCACCGAGGCAATAGGCGAGATCGTGGTCACGGTGAACGAATAAAACCGCGCCGAACGTCTCTCGTCAGGCCGTGCTCTCTCCAATAATTCGCTTTCACCGTGGCAATAGGCGAGATCGTGGTCACGCTGAACGAATAAAACGGCGTCGAACGTCTCTCGTCAGGCCGTGCTCTCTCCAATAATTCGCTTTCACCGAGGCAATAGGCGAGATCGTGGTCACGGTGAACGAATAAAACCGCGCCAAACGTCTCTCGTCAGGCCGTGCTCTCTCCAATAATTCGCTTTCACCGAGGCAATAGGCGAGATCGTGGTCACGGTGAACGAATAAAACGGCGCCAAACGTCTCTCGTCAGGCCGTGCTCTCTCCAATAATTCGCTTTCACCGAGGCAATAGGCGAGATCGTGGTCAAGGTGAACGAATAAAACCGCGCCGAACGTCTCTCGTGTGGCCGTGCTTACTCCAATAATTCGCTTTCACCGAGGCAATAGGCGAGATCGTGGTCACGGTGAACGAATAAAACGGCGCCAAACGTCTCTCGTCAGGCCGTGCTTACTCCAATAATTCGCTTTCACCGAGGCAATAGGCGAGATCGTGGTCACGGTGAACGAATAAAACCGCGCCGAACGTCTCTCGTCAGGCCGTGCTTACTCCAATAATTCGCTTTCACCGAGGCAATAGGCGAGATCGTGGTCACGGTGAACGAATAAAACGGCGCCAAACGTCTCTCGTCAGGCCGTGCTCTCTCCAATAATTCGCTTTCACCGAGGCAATAGGCGAGATCGTCGTCACGGTGAACGAATAAAACGGCGCCGAACGTCTCTCGTCAGACCGTGCTTACTCCAATAATTCGCTTTCACCGAGGCAATAGGCGAGATCGTGGTCACGGTGAACGAATAAAACGGCGCCAAACGTCTCTCGTCAGGCCGTGCTTACTCCAATAATTCGCTTTCACCGAGGCAATAGGCGAGATCGTGGTCACGGTGAACGAATAAAACGGCGCCAAACGTCTCTCGTCAGGCCGTGCTTACTCCAATAATTCGCTTTCACCGAGGCAATAGGCGAGATCGTGGTCACGGTGAACGAATAAAACCGCGCCGAACGTCTCTCGTCAGGCCGTGCTCTCTCCAATAATTCGCTTTCACCGAGGCAATAGGCGAGATCGTGGTCACGGTGAACGAATAAAACCGCGCCGAACGTCTCTCGTCAGGCCGTGCTTACTCCAATAATTCGCTTTCACCGAGGCAATAGGCGAGATCGTGGTCACGGTGAACGAATAAAACCGCGCCGAACGTCTCTCGTCAGGCCGTGCTCTCTCCAATAATTCGCTTTCACCGAGGCAATAGGCGAGATCGTGGTCACGGTGAACGAATAAAACCGCGCCGAACGTCTCTCGTCAGGCCGTGCTCTCTCCAATAATTCGCTTTCACCGTGGCAATAGGCGAGATCGTGGTCACGCTGAACGAATAAAACGGCGTCGAACGTCTCTCGTCAGGCCGTGCTCTCTCCAATAATTCGCTTTCACCGAGGCAATAGGCGAGATCGTGGTCACGGTGAACGAATAAAACCGCGCCAAACGTCTCTCGTCAGGCCGTGCTCTCTCCAATAATTCGCTTTCACCGAGGCAATAGGCGAGATCGTGGTCACGGTGAACGAATAAAACGGCGCCAAACGTCTCTCGTCAGGCCGTGCTCTCTCCAATAATTCGCTTTCACCGAGGCAATAGGCGAGATCGTGGTCAAGGTGAACGAATAAAACCGCGCCGAACGTCTCTCGTGTGGCCGTGCTTACTCCAATAATTCGCTTTCACCGAGGCAATAGGCGAGATCGTGGTCACGGTGAACGAATAAAACGGCGCCAAACGTCTCTCGTCAGGCCGTGCTCTCTCCAATAATTCGCTTTCACCGAGGCAATAGGCGAGATCGTGGTCACGGTGAACGAATAAAACCGCGCCGAACGTCTCTCGTCAGGCCGTGCTCTCTCCAATAATTCGCTTTCACCGAGGCAATAGGCGAGATCGTGGTCACGGTGAACGAATAAAACGACGCCAAACGTCTCTCGTCAGGCCGTGCTCTCTCCAATAATTCGCTTTCACCGAGGCAATAGGCGAGATCGTGGTCACGGTGAACGAATAAAACCGCGCCAAACGTCTCTCGTCAGGCCGTGCTCTCTCCAATAATTCGCTTTCACCGAGGCAATAGGCGAGATCGTGGTCACGGTGAACGAATAAAACCGCGCCAAACGTCTCTCGTTAGGCCGTGCTCTCTCCAATAATTCGCTTTCACCGAGGCAATAGGCGAGATCGTGGTCACGGTGAAAGAATAAAACGGCGCCAAACGTCTCTCGTCAGGCCGTGCTCTCTCCAATAATTCGCTTTCACCGAGGCAATAGGCGAGATCGTGGTCACGGTGAACGAATAAAACGGCGCCAAACGTCTCTCGTCAGGCCGTGCTCTCTCCAATAATTCGCTTTCACCGAGGCAATAGGCGAGATCGTGGTCACGGTGAACGAATAAAACCGCGCCGAACGTCTCTCGTCAGGCCGTGCTCTCTCCAATAATTCGCTTTCACCGAGGCAATAGGTGAGATCGTGGTCACGGTGAACGAATAAAACCGCGCCAAACGTCTCTCGTCAGGCCGTGCTCTCTTCAATAATTCGCTTTCACCGAGGCAATAGGCGAGATCGTGGTCACGGTGAACGAATAAAACGGCGCCAAACGTCTCTCGTCAGGCCGTGCTCTCTCCAATAATTCGCTTTCACCGAGGCAATAGGCGAGATCGTGGTCACGGTGAACGAATAAAACCGCGCCGAACGTCTCTCGTCAGGCCGTGCTCTCTCCAATAATTCGCTTTCACCGAGGCAATAGGCGAGATCGTGGTCACGGTGAACGAATAAAACGGCGCCAAACGTCTCTCGTCAGGCCGTGCTCTCTCCAATAATTCGCTTTCACCGAGGCAATAGGCGAGATCGTGGTCACGGTGAACGAATAAAACCGCGCCAAACGTCTCTCGTCAGGCCGTGCTCTCTCCAATAATTCGCTTTCACCGAGGCAATAGGCGAGATCGTGGTCACGGTGAACGAATAAAACGGCGCCAAACGTCTCTCGTCAGGCCGTGCTTACTCCAATAATTCGCTTTCACCGAGGCAATAGGCGAGATCGTGGTCACGGTGAACGAATAAAACCGCGCCGAACGTCTCTCGTCAGGCCGTGCTTACTCCAATAATTCGCTTTCACCGAGGCAATAGGCGAGATCGTGGTCACGGTGAACGAATAAAACGGCGCCAAACGTCTCTCGTCAGGCCGTGCTCTCTCCAATAATTCGCTTTCACCGAGGCAATAGGCGAGATCGTGGTCACGGTGAACGAATAAAACCGCGCCAAACGTCTCTCGTCAGGCCGTGCTCTCTCCAATAATTCGCTTTCACCGAGGCAATAGGCGAGATCGTGGTCACGGTGAACGAATAAAACGGCGCCAAACGTCTCTCGTCAGGCCGTGCTTACTCCAATAATTCGCTTTCACCGAGGCAATAGGCGAGATCGTGGTCACGGTGAACGAATAAAACCGCGCCGAACGTCTCTCGTCAGGCCGTGCTTACTCCAATAATTCGCTTTCACCGAGGCAATAGGCGAGATCGTGGTCACGGTGAACGAATAAAACGGCGCCAAACGTCTCTCGTCAGGCCGTGCTCTCTCCAATAATTCGCTTTCACCGAGGCAATAGGCGAGATCGTGGTCACGGTGAACGAATAAAACGGCGCCGAACGTCTCTCGTCAGGCCGTGCTTACTCCAATAATTCGCTTTCACCGAGGCAATAGGCGAGATCGTGGTCACGGTGAACGAATAAAACGGCGCCAAACGTCTCTCGTCAGGCCGTGCTTACTCCAATAATTCGCTTTCACCGAGGCAATAGGCGAGATCGTGGTCACGGTGAACGAATAAAACGGCGCCAAACGTCTCTCGTCAGGCCGTGCTTACTCCAATAATTCTCTTTCACCGAGGCAATAGGCGAGATCGTGGTCACGCTGAACGAATAAAACCGCGCCGAACGTCTCTCGTCAGGCCGTGCTCTCTCCAATAATTCGCTTTCACCGAGGCAATAGGCGAGATCGTGGTCACGGTGAACGAATAAAACCGCGCCGAACGTCTCTCGTCAGGCCGTGCTTACTCCAATAATTCGCTTTCACCGAGGCAATAGGCGAGATCGTGGTCACGGTGAACGAATAAAACCGCGCCGAACGTCTCTCGTCAGGCCGTGCTTACTCCAATAATTCGCTTTCACCGAGGCAATAGGCGAGATCGTGGTCACGGTGAACGAATAAAACGGCGCCAAACGTCTCTCGTCAGGCCGTGCTCTCTCCAATAATTCGCTTTCACCGAGGCAATAGGCGAGATCGTGGTCACGGTGAACGAATAAAACCGCGCCGAACGTCTCTCGTCAGGCCGTGCTCTCTCCAATAATTCGCTTTCACCGAGGCAATAGGCGAGATCGTGGTCACGGTGAACGAATAAAACGGCGCCAAACGTCTCTCGTCAGGCCGTGCTCTCTCCAATAATTCGCTTTCACCGAGGCAATAGGCGAGATCGTGGTCACGGTGAACGAATAAAACCGCGCCGAACGTCTCTCGTCAGGCCGTGCTCTCTCCAATAATTCGCTTTCACCGAGGCAATAGGCGAGATCGTGGTCACGGTGAACGAATAAAACCGCGCCAAACGTCTCTCGTCAGGCCGTGCTCTCTCCAATAATTCGCTTTCACCGAGGCAATAGGCGAGATCGTGGTCACGGTGAACGAATAAAACCGCGCCGAACGTCTCTCGTCAGGCCGTGCTCTCTCCAATAATTCGCTTTCACCGAGGCAATAGGCGAGATCGTGGTCACGGTGAACGAATAAAACCGCGCCGAACGTCTCTCGTCAGGCCGTGCTCTCTCCAATAATTCGCTTTCACCGAGGCAATAGGCGAGATCGTGGTCACGGTGAACGAATAAAACCGCGCCGAACGTCTCTCGTCAGGCCGTGCTCTCTCCAATAATTCGCTTTCACCGAGGCAATAGGCGAGATCGTGGTCACGGTGAACGAATAAAACCGCGCCAAACGTCTCTCGTCAGGCCGTGCTCTCTCCAATAATTCGCTTTCACCGAGGCAATAGGCGAGATCGTGGTCACGGTGAACGAATAAAACGGCGCCAAACGTCTCTCGTCAGGCCGTGCTCTCTCCAATAATTCGCTTTCACCAAGGCAATAGGCGAGATCGTGGTCACGGTGAACGAATAAAACCGCGCCGAACGTCTCTCGTCAGGCCGTGCTTACTCCAATAATTCGCTTTCACCGAGGCAATAGGCGAGATCGTGGTCACGGTGAACGAATAAAACCGCGCCGAACGTCTCTCGTCAGGCCGTGCTTACTCCAATAATTCGCTTTCACCGAGGCAATAGGCGAGATCGTGGTCACGGTGAACGAATAAAACGGCGCCAAACGTCTCTCGTCAGGCCGTGCTCTCTCCAATAATTCGCTTTCACCGAGGCAATAGGCGAGATCATGGTCACGGTGAACGAATAAAACGGCGCCAAACGTCTCTCGTCAGGCCGTGCTCTCTCCAATAATTCGCTTTCACCGAGGCAATAGGCGAGATCGTGGTCACGGTGAACGAATAAAACCGCGCCGAACGTCTCTCGTCAGGCCGTGCTTACTCCAATAATTCGCTTTCACCGAGGCAATAGGCGAGATCGTGGTCACGGTGAACGAATAAAACCGCGCCGAACGTCTCTCGTCAGGCCGTGCTCTCTCCAATTATTCGCTTTCACCGAGGCAATAGGCGAGATCGTGGTCACGGTGAACGAATAAAACCGCGCCGAACGTCTCTCGTCAGGCCGTGCTCTCTCCAATAATTCGCTTTCACCGTGGCAATAGGCGAGATCGTGGTCACGGTGAACGAATAAAACGGCGCCGAACGTCTCTCGTCAGGCCGTGCTCTCTCCAATAATTCGCTTTCACCGAGGCAATAGGCGAGATCGTGGTCACGGTGAACGAATAAAACCGCGCCAAACGTCTCTCGTCAGGCCGTGCTCTCTCCAATAATTCGCTTTCACCGAGGCAATAGGCGAGATCGTGGTCACGGTGAACGAATAAAACGGCGCCAAACGTCTCTCGTCAGGCCGTGCTCTCTCCAATAATTCTCTTTCACCGAGGCAATAGCCGAGATCGTGGTCAAGGTGAACGAATAAAACCGCGCCGAACGTCTCTCGTCAGGCCGTGCTTACTCCAATAATTCGCTTTCACCGAGGCAATAGGCGAGATCGTGGTCACGGTGAACGAATAAAACGGCGCCAAACGTCTCTCGTCAGGCCGTGCTCTCTCCAATAATTCGCTTTCGCCGAGGCAATAGGCGAGATCGTGGTCACGGTGAACGAATAAAACCGCGCCGAACGTCTCTCGTCAGGCCGTGCTCTCTCCAATAATTCGCTTTCACCGAGGCAATAGGCGAGATCGTGGTCACGGTGAACGAATAAAACGGCGCCAAACGTCTCTCGTCAGGCCGTGCTCTCTCCAATAATTCGCTTTCACCGAGGCAATAGGCGAGATCGTGGTCACGGTGAACGAATAAAACCGCGCCGAACGTCTCTCGTCAGGCCGTGCTCTCTCCAATAATTCGCTTTCACCGAGGCAATAGGCGAGATCGTGGTCACGGTGAACGAATAAAACCGCGCCAAACGTCTCTCGTCAGGCCGTGCTCTCTCCAATAATTCGCTTTCACCGAGGCAATAGGCGAGATCGTGGTCACGGTGAACGAATAAAACGGCGCCAAACGTCTCTCGTCAGGCCGTGCTCTCTCCAATAATTCGTTTTCACCGAGGCAATAGGCGAGATCGTGGTCACGGTGAACGAATAAAACCGCGCCGAACGTCTCTCGTCAGGCCGTGCTCTCTCCAATAATTCGCTTTCACCGAGGCAATAGGCGAGATCGTGGTCACGGTGAACGAATAAAACCGCGCCAAACGTCTCTCGTCAGGCCGTGCTCTCTCCAATAATTCGCTTTCACCGAGGCAATAGGCGAGATCGTGGTCACGGTGAACGAATAAAACGGCGCCAAACGTCTCTCGTCAGGCCGTGCTCTCTCCAATAATTCGCTTTCACCGAGGCAATAGGCGAGATCGTGGTCACGGTGAACGAATAAAACCGCGCCGAACGTCTCTCGTCAGGCCGTGCTCTCTCCAATAATTCGCTTTCACCGAGGCAATAGGCGAGATCGTGGTCACGGTGAACGAATAAAACGGCGCCAAACGTCTCTCGTCAGGCCGTGCTCTCTCCAATAATTCGCTTTCACCGAGGCAATAGGCGAGATCGTGGTCACGGTGAACGAATAAAACCGCGCCAAACGTCTCTCGTCAGGCCGTGCTCTCTCCAATAATTCGCTTTCACCGAGGCAATAGGCGAGATCGTGGTCACGGTGAACGAATAAAACGGCGCCAAACGTCTCTCTTCAGGCCGTGCTCTCTCCAATAATTCGCTTTCACCGAGGCAATAGGCGAGATCGTGGTCACGGTGAACGAATAAAACCGCGCCGAACGTCTCTCGTCAGGCCGTGCTCTCTCTAATAATTCGCTTTCACCGAGGCAATAGGCGAGATCGTGGTCACGGTGAACGAATAAAACCGCGCCAAACGTCTCTCGTCAGGCCGTGCTCTCTCCAATAATTCGCTTTCACCGAGGCAATAGGCGAGATCGTGGTCACGGTGAACGAATAAAACGGCGCCAAACGTCTCTCGTCAGGCCGTGCTCTCTCCAATAATTCGCTTTCACCGAGGCAATAGGCGAGATCGTGGTCACGGTGAACGAATAAAACGGCGCCAAACGTCTCTCGTCAGGCCGTGCTCTCTCCAATAATTCGCTTTCACCGAGGCAATAGGCGAGATCGTGGTCACGGTGAACGAATAAAACGGCGCCAAACGTCTTTCGTCAGGCCGTGCTCTCTCCAATAATTCGCTTTCACCGAGGCAATAGGCGAGATCGTGGTAACGGTGAACGAATAAAACGGCGCCGAACGTCTCTCGTCAGGCCGTGCTCTCTCCAATAATTCGCTTTCACCGAGGCAATAGGCGAGATCGTGGTCACGGTGAACGAATAAAACCGCGCCGAACGTCTCTCGTCAGGCCGTGCTCTCTCCAATAATTCGCTTTCACCGAGGCAATAGGCGAGATCGTGGTCACGGTGAACGAATAAAACCGCGCCAAACGTCTCTCGTCAGGCCGTGCTCTCTCCAATAATTCGCTTTCACCGAGGCAATAGGCGAGATCGTGGTCACGGTGAACGAATCAAACGGCGCCAAACGTCTCTCGTCAGGCCGTGCTCTCTCCAATAATTCGCTTTCACCGAGGCAATAGGCGAGATCGTGGTCACGGTGAACGAATAAAACGGCGCCAAACGTCTCTCGTCAGGCCGTGCTCTCTCCAATAATTCGCTTTCACCGAGGCAATAGGCGAGATCGTGGTCACGGTGAACGAATCAAACGGCGCCAAACGTCTCTCGTCAGGCCGTGCTCTCTCCAATAATTCGCTTTCACCGAGGCAATAGGCGAGATCGTGGTCACGGTGAACGAATAAAACGGCGCCAAACGTCTCTCGTCAGGCCGTGCTCTCTCCAATAATTCGCTTTCACCGAGGCAATAGGCGAGATCGTGGTCACGGTGAACGAATAAAACCGCGCCAAACGTCTCTCGTCAGGCCGTGCTCTCTCCAATAATTCGCTTTCACCGAGGCAATAGGCGAGATCGTGGTCACGGTGAACGAATAAAACGGCGCCAAACGTCTCTCGTCAGGCCGTGCTCTCTCCAATAATTCGCTTTCACCGAGGCAATAGGCGAGATCGTGGTCACGGTGAACGAATAAAACCGCGCCAAACGTCTCTCGTCAGGCCGTGCTCTCTCCAATAATTCGCTTTCACCGAGGCAATAGGCGAGATCGTGGTCACGGTGAACGAATAAAACGGCGCCAAACGTCTCTCGTCAGGCCGTGCTCTCTCCAATAATTCGCTTTCACCGAGGCAATAGGCGAGATCGTGGTCACGGTGAACGAATAAAACCGCGCCAAACGTCTCTCGTCAGGCCGTGCTCTCTCCAATAATTCGCTTTCACCGAGGCAATAGGCGAGATCGTGGTCACGGTGAACGAATAAAACGGCGCCAAACGTCTCTCGTCAGGCCGTTCTCTCTCCAATAATTCGCTTTCACCGAGGCAATAGGCGAGATCGTGGTCACGGTGAACGAATAAAACGGCGCCAAACGTCTCTCGTCAGGCCGTGCTCTCTCCAATAATTCGCTTTCACCGAGGCAATAGGCGAGATCGTGGTCACGGTGAACGAATAAAACCGCGCCAAACGTCTCTCGTCAGGCCGTGCTCTCTCCAATAATTCGCTTTCACCGAGGCAATAGGCGAGATCGTGGTCACGGTGAACGAGTAAAACGGCGCCAAACGTCTCTCGTCAGGCCGTGCTCTCTCCAATAATTCGCTTTCACCGAGGCAATAGGCGAGATCGTGGTCACGGTGAACGAATAAAACGGCGCCAAACGTCTCTCGTCAGGCCGTGCTCTCTCCAATAGTTCGCTTTCACCGAGGCAATAGGCGAGATCGTGGTCACGGTGAACGAATAAAACCGCGCCAAACGTCTCTCGTCAGGCCGTGCTCTCTCCAATAATTCGCTTTCACCGAGGCAATAGGCGAGATCGTGGTCACGGTGAACGAATAAAACGGCGCCAAACGTCTCTCGTCAGGCCGTATTCTCTCCAATAATTCGCTTTCACCGAGGCAATAGGCGAGATCGTGGTCACGGTGAACGAATAAAACGGCGCCAAACGTCTCTCGTCAGGCCGTGCTCTCTCCAATAATTCGCTTTCACCGAGGCAATAGGCGAGATCGTGGTCACGGTGAACGAATAAAACCGCGCCAAACGTCTCTCGTCAGGCCGTGCTCTCTCCAATAATTCGCTTTCACCGAGGCAATAGGCGAGATCGTGGTCACGGTGAACGAGTAAAACGGCGCCAAACGTCTCTCGTCAGGCCGTGCTCTCTCCAATAATTCGCTTTCACCGAGGCAATAGGCGAGATCGTGGTCACGGTGAACGAATAAAACCGCGCCAAACGTCTCTCGTCAGGCCGTGCTCTCTCCAATAATTCGCTTTCACCGAGGCAATAGGCGAGATCGTGGTCACGGTGAACGAGTAAAACGGCGCCAAACGTCTCTCGTCAGGCCGTGCTCTCTCCAATAATTCGCTTTCACCGAGGCAATAGGCGAGATCCTGGTCACGGTGAACGAATAAAACCGCGCCAAACGTCTCTCGTCAGGCCGTGCTCTCTCCAATAATTCGCTTTCACCGAGGCAATAGGCGAGATCGTGGTCACGGTGAACGAATAAAACGGCGCCAAACGTCTCTCGTCAGGCCGTGCTCTCTCCAATAATTCGCTTTCACCGAGGCAATAGGCGAGATCGTGGTCACGGTGAACGAATAAAACGGCGCCAAACGTCTCTAGTCAGGCCGTGCTCTCTCCAATAATTCGCTTTCACCGAGGCAATAGGCGAGATCGTGGTCACGGTGAACGAATAAAACGGCGCCAAACGTCTCTCGTCAGGCCGTGCTCTCTCCAATAATTCGCTTTCACCGAGGCAATAGGCGAGATCGTGGTCACGGTGAACGAATAAAACCGCGCCGAACGTCTCTCGTCAGGCCGTGCTTACTCCAATAATTCGCTTTCACCGAGGCAATAGGCGAGATCGTGGTCACGGTGAACGAATAAAACGGCGCCAAACGTCTCTCGTCAGGCCGTGCTCTCTCCAATAATTCGCTTTCACCGAGGCAATAGGCGAGATCGTGGTCACGGTGAACGAATAAAACCGCGCCAAACGTCTCTCGTCAGGCCGTGCTCTCTCCAATAATTTGCTTTCACCGAGGCAATAGGCGAGATCGTGGTCACGGTGAACGAATAAAACCGCGCCAAACGTCTCTCGTCAGGCCGTGCTCTCTCCAATAATTCGCTTTCACCGAGGCAATAGGCGAGATCGTGGTCACGGTGAACGAATAAAACCGCGCCAAACGTCTCTCGTCAGGCCGTGCTCTCTCCGATAATTCGCTTTCACCGAGGCAATAGGCGAGATCGTGGTCACGGTGAACGAATAAAACCGCGCCAAACGTCTCTCGTCAGGCCGTGCTCTCTCCAATAATTCGCTTTCACCGAGGCAATAGGCGAGATCGTGGTCACGGTGAACGAATAAAACCGCGCCGAACGTCTCTCGTCAGGCCGTGCTCTCTCCAATAATTCGCTTTCACCGAGGCAATAGGCGAGATCGTGGTCACGGTGAACGAATAAAACCGCGTCAAACGTCTCTCGTCAGGCCGTGCTCTCTCCAATAATTCGCTTTCACCGAGGCAATAGGCGAGATCGTGGTCACGGTGAACGAATAAAACCGCGCCGAACGTCTCTCGTCAGGCCGTGCTTACTCCAATAATTCGCTTTCACCGAGGCAATAGGCGAGATCGTGGTCACGGTGAACGAATAAAACCGCGCCAAACGTCTCTCGTCAGGCCGTGCTCTCTCCAATAATTCGCTTTCACCGAGGCAATAGGCGAGATCGTGGTCACGGGGAACGAATAAAACGGCGCCAAACGTCTCTCGTCAGGCCGTGCTCTCTCCAATAATTCGCTTTCACCGAGGCAATAGGCGAGATCGTGGTCACGGTGAACGAATAAAACCGCGCCAAACGTCTCTCGTCAGGCCGTGCTCTCTCCAAAAATTCGCTTTCACCGAGGCAATAGGCGAGATCGTGGTCACGGTGAACGAATAAAACCGCGCCAAACGTCTCTCGTCAGGCCGTGCTCTCTCCAATAATTCGCTTTCACCGAGGCAATAGGCGAGATCGTGGTCACGGTGAACGAATAAAACCGCGCCAAACGTCTCTCGTCAGGCCGTGCTCTCTCCAATAATTCGCTTTCACCGAGGCAATGGGCGAGATCGTGGTCACGGTGAACGAATAAAACGGCGCCAAACGTCTCTCGTCAGGCCGTGCTCTCTCCAATAATTCGCTTTCACCGAGGCAATAGGCGAGATCGTGGTCACGGTGAACGAATAAAACCGCGCCGAACGTCTCTCGTCAGGCCGTGCCCTCTCCAATAATTCGCTTTCACCGAGGCAATAGGCGAGATCGTGGTCACGGTGAACGAATAAAACGGCGCCAAACGTCTCTCGTCAGGCCGTGCTCTCTCCAATAATTCGCTTTCACCGAGGCAATAGGCGAGATCGTGGTCATGGTGAACGAATAAAACCGCGCCAAACGTCTCTCGTCAGGCCGTGCTCTCTCCAATAATTCGCTTTCACCGAGGCAATAGGCGAGATCGTGGTCACGGTGAACGAATAAAACGGCGCCAAACGTCTCTCGTCAGGCCGTGCTCTCTCCAATAATTCGCTTTCACCGAGGCAATAGGCGAGATCGTGGTCACGGTGAACGAATAAAACCGCGCCAAATGTCTCTCGTCAGGCCGTGCTCTCTCCAATAATTCGCTTTCACCGAGGCAATAGGCGAGATCGTGGTCACGGTGAACGAATAAAACCGCGCCAAACGTCTCTCGTCAGGCCGTGCTCTCTCCAATAATTCGCTTTCACCGAGGCAATAGGCGAGATCGTGGTCACGGTGAACGAATAAAACCGCGCCAAACGTCTCTCGTCAGGCCGTGCTCTCTCCAATAATTCGCTTTCACCGAGGCAATAGGCGAGATCGTGGTCACGGTGAACGAATAAAACCGCGCCAAACGTCTCTCGTCAGGCCGTGCTCTCTCCAATAATTCGCTTTCACCGAGGCAATAGGCGAGATCGTGGTCACGGTGAACGAATAAAACGGCGCCAAACGTCTCTCGTCAGGCCGTGCTCTCTCCAATAATTCGCTTTCACCGAGGCAATAGGCGAGATCGTGGTCACGGTGAACGAATAAAACCGCGCCGAACGTCTCTCGTCAGGCCGTGCTCTCTCCAATAATTCGCTTTCACCGAGGCAATAGGCGAGATCGTGGTCACGGTCAACGAATAAAACCGCGCCAAACGTCTCTCGTCAGGCCGTGCTCTCTCCAATAATTCGCTTTCACCGAGGCAATAGGCGAGATCGTGGTCACGGTGAACGAATAAAACCGCGCCGAACGTCTCTCGTCAGGCCGTGCTCTCTCCAATAATTCGCTTTCACCGAGGCAATAGGCGAGATCGTGGTCACGGTGAACGAATAAAACGGCGCCAAACGTCTCTCGTCAGGCCGTGCTCTCTCCAATAATTCGCTTTCACCGAGGCAATAGGCGAGATCGTGGTCACGGTGAACGAATAAAACCGCGCCAAACGTCTCTCGTCAGGCCGTGCTCTCTCCAATAATTCGCTTTCACCGAGGCAATAGGCGAGATCGTGGTCACGGTGAACGAATAAAACCGCGCCGAACGTCTCTCGTCAGGCCGTGCTCTCTCCAATAATTCGCTTTCACCGAGGCAATAGGCGAGATCGTGGTCACGGTGAACGAATAAAACCGCGCCAAACGTCTCTCGTCAGGCCGTGCTCTCTCCAATAATTCGCTTTCACCGAGGCAATAGGCGAGATCGTGGTCACGGTGAACGAATAAAACCGCGCCAAACGTCTCTCGTCAGGCCGTGCTCTCTCCAATAATTCGCTTTCACCGAGGCAATAGGCGAGATCGTGGTCACGGTGAACGAATAAAACCGCGCCGAACGTCTCTCGTCAGGCCGTGCTCTCTCCAATAATTCGCTTTCACCGAGGCAATAGGCGAGATCGTGGTCACGGTGAACGAATAAAACCGCGCCGAACGTCTCTCGTCAGGCCGTGCTCTCTCCAATAATTCGCTTTCACCGAGGCAATAGGCGAGATTGTGGTCACGGTGAACGAATAAAACGGCGCCAAACGTCTCTCGTCAGGCCGTGCTCTCTCCAATATTTCGCTTTCACCGAGGCAATAGGCGAGATCGTGGTCACGGTGAACGAATAAAACCGCGCCAAACGTCTCTCGTCAGGCCGTGCTCTCTCCAATAATTCGCTTTCACCGAGGCAATAGGCGAGATCGTGGTCACGGTGAACGAATAAAACCGCGCCAAACGTCTCTCGTCAGGCCGTGCTCTCTCCAATAATTCGCTTTCACCGAGGCAATAGGCGAGATCGTGGTCACGGTGAACGAATAAAACCGCGCCAAACGTCTCTCGTCAGGCCGTGCTCTCTCCAATAATTCGCTTTCACCGAGGCAATAGGCGAGATCGTGGTCACGGTGAACGAATAAAACCGCGCCAAACGTCTCTCGTCAGGCCGTGCTCTCTCCAATAATTCGCTTTTACCGAGGCAATAGGCGAGATCGTGGTCACGGTGAACGAATAAAACGGCGCCAAACGTCTCTCGTCAGGCCGTGCTCTCTCCAATATTTCGCTTTCACCGAGGCAATAGGCGAGATCGTGGTCACGGTGAACGAATAAAACCGCGCCGAACGTCTCTCGTCAGGCCGTGCTCTCTCCAATAATTCGCTTTCACCGAGGCAATAGGCGAGATCGTGGTCACGGTGAACGAATAAAACCGCGCCAAACGTCTCTCGTCAGGCCGTGCTCTCTCCAATAATTCGCTTTCACCGAGGCAATAGGCGAGATCGTGGTCACGGTGAACGAATAAAACCGCGCCGAACGTCTCTCGTCAGGCCGTGCTCTCTCCAATAATTCGCTTTCACCGAGGCAATAGGCGAGATCGTGGTCACGGTGAACGAATAAAATGGCGCCAAACGTCTCTCGTCAGGCCGTGCTCTCTCCAATAATTCGCTTTCACCGAGGCAATAGGCGAGATCGTGGTCACGGTGAACGAATAAAACGGCGCCAAACGTCTCTCGTCAGGCCGTGCTCTCTCCAATATTTCGCTTTCACCGAGGCAATAGGCGAGATCGTGGTCATGGTGAACGAATAAAACCGCGCCAAACGTCTCTCGTCAGGCCGTGCTCTCTCCAATAATTCGCTTTCACCGAGGCAATAGGCGAGATCGTGGTCACGGTGAACGAATAAAACGGCGCCAAACGTCTCTCGTCAGGCCGTGCTCTCTCCAATAATTCGCTTTCACCGAGGCAATAGGCGAGATCGTGGTCACGGTGAACGAATAAAACCGCGCCAAACGTCTCTCGTCAGGCCGTGCTCTCTCCAATAATTCGCTTTCACCGAGGCAATAGGCGAGATCGTGGTCACGGTGAACGAATAAAACTGCGCCGAACGTCTCTCGTCAGGCCGTGCTCTCTCCAATAATTCGCTTTCACCGAGGCAATAGGCGAGATCGGTGTCACGGTGAACGAATAAAACCGCGCCAAACGTCTCTCGTCAGGCCGTGCTCTCTCCAATAATTCGCTTTCACCGAGGCAATAGGCGAGATCGTGGTCACGGTGAACGAATAAAACCGCGCCGAACGTCTCTCGTCAGGCCGTGCTCTCTCCAATAATTCGCTTTCACCGAGGCAATAGGCGAGATCGTGGTCACGGTGAACGAATAAAACGGCGCCAAACGTCTCTCGTCAGGCCGTGCTCTCTCCAATAATTCGCTTTCACCGAGGCAATAGGCGAGATCGTGGTCACGGTGAACGAATAAAACCGCGCCAAACGTCTCTCGTCAGGCCGTGCTCTCTCCAATAATTCGCTTTCACCGAGGCAATAGGCGAGATCGTGGTCACGGTGAACGAATAAAACCGCGCCAAACGTCTCTCGTCAGGCCGTGCTCTCTCCAATAATTCGCTTTCACCGAGGCAATAGGCGAGATCGTGGTCACGGTGAACGAATAAAACCGCGCCAAACGTCTCTCGTCAGGCCGTGCTCTCTCCAATAATTCGCTTTCACCGAGGCAATAGGCGAGATCGTGGTCACGGTGAACGAATAAAACGGCGCCAAACGTCTCTCGTCAGGTCGTGCTCTCTCCAATTATTCGCTTTCACCGAGGCAATAGGCGAGATCGTGGTCACGGTGAACGAATAAAACCGCGCCGAACGTCTCTCGTCAGGCCGTGCTCTCTCCAATAATTCGCTTTCACCGAGGCAATAGGCGAGATCGTGGTCACGGTGAACGAATAAAACCGCGCCAAACGTCTCTCGTCAGGCCGTGCTCTCTCCAATAATTCGCTTTCACCGAGGCAATAGGCGAGATCGTGGTCACGGTGAACGAATAAAACCGCGCCGAACGTCTCTCGTCAGGCCGTGCTCTCTCCAATAATTCGCTTTCACCGAGGCAATAGGCGAGATCGTGGTCACGGTGAACGAATAAAACGGCGCCAAACGTCTCTCGTCAGGCCGTGCTCTCTCCAATAATTCGCTTTCACCGAGGCAATAGGCGAGATCGTGGTCACGGTGAACGAATAAAACCGCGCCAAACGTCTCTCGTCAGGCCGTGCTCTCTCCAATAATTCGCTTTCACCGAGGCAATAGGCGAGATCGTGGTCACGGTGAACGAATAAAACCGCGCCGAACGTCTCTCGTCAGGCCGTGCTCTCTCCAATAATTCGCTTTCACCGAGGCAATAGGCGAGATCGTGGTCACGGTGAACGAATAAAACCGCGCCAAACGTCTCTCGTCAGGCCGTGCTCTCTCCAATAATTCGCTTTCACCGAGGCAATAGGCGAGATCGTGGTCACGGTGAACGAATAAAACCGCGCCAAACGTCTCTCGTCAGGCCGTGCTCTCTCCAATAATTCGCTTTCACCGAGGCAATAGGCGAGATCGTGGTCACGGTGAACGAATAAAACCGCGCCGAACGTCTCTCGTCAGGCCGTGCTCTCTCCAATAATTCGCTTTCACCGAGGCAATAGGCGAGATCGTGGTCACGGTGAACGAATAAAACCGCGCCGAACGTCTCTCGTCAGGCCGTGCTCTCTCCAATAATTCGCTTTCACCGAGGCAATAGGCGAGATCGTGGTCACGGTGAACGAATAAAACCGCGCCAAACGTCTCTCGTCAGGCCGTGCTCTCTCCAATAATTCGCTTTCACCGAGGCAATAGGCGAGATCGTGGTCACGGTGAACGAATAAAACGGCGCCAAACGTCTCTCGTCAGGCCGCGCTCTCTCCAATAATTCGCTTTCACCGAGGCAATAGGCGAGATCGTGGTCACGGTGAACGAATAAAACCGCGCCAAACGTCTCTCGTCAGGCCGTGCTCTCTCCAATAATTCGCTTTCACTGAGGCAATAGGCGAGATCGTGGTTACGGTGAACGAATAAAACCGCGCCAAACGTCTCTCGTCAGGCCGTGCTCTCTCCAATAATTCGCTTTCACCGAGGCAATAGGCGAGATCGTGGTCACGGTGAACGAATAAAACCGCGCCGAACGTCTCTCGTCAGGCCGTGCTCTCTCCAATAATTCGCTTTCACCGAGGCAATAGGCGAGATCGTGGTCACGGTGAACGAATAAAACCGCGCCGAACGTCTCTCGTCAGGCCGTGCTCTCTCCAATAATTCGCTTTCACCGAGGCAATAGGCGAGATCGTGGTCACGGTGAACGAATAAAACCGCGCCAAACGTCTCTCGTCAGGCCGTGCTCTCTCCAATAATTCGCTTTCACCGAGGCAATAGGCGAGATCGTGGTCACGGTGAACGAATAAAACTGCGCCAAACGTCTCTCGTCAGGCCGTGCTCTCTCCAATAATTCGCTTTCACCGAGGCAATAGGCGAGATCGTGGTCACGGTGAACGAATAAAACCGCGCCGAGCGTCTCTCGTCAGGCCGTGCTCTCTCCAATAATTCGCTTTCACCGAGGCAATAGGCGAGATCGTGGTCACGGTGAACGAATAAAACCGCGCCAAACGTCTCTCGTCAGGCCGTGCTCTCTCCAATAATTCGCTTTCACCGAGGCAATAAGCGAGATCGTGGTCACGGTGAACGAATAAAACCGCGCCGAACGTCTCTCGTCAGGCCGTGCTCTCTCCAATAATTCGCTTTCACCGAGGCAATAGGCGAGATCGTGGACACAGTGAACGAATAAAACGGCGCCAAACGTCTCTCGTCAGGCCGTGCTCTCTCCAATAATTCGCTTTCACCGAGGCAATAGGCGAGATCGTGGTCACGGTGAACGAATAAAACCGCGCCAAACGTCTCTCGTCAGGCCGTGCTCTCTCCAATAATTCGCTTTCACCGAGGCAATAGGCGAGATCGTGGTCACGGTGAACGAATAAAACGGCGCCAAACGTCTCTCGTCAGGCCGCGCTCTCTCCAATAATTCGCTTTCACCGAGGCAATAGGCGAGATCGTGGTCACGGTGAACGAATAAAACCGCGCCAAACGTCTCTCGTCAGGCCGTGCTCTCTCCAATAATTCGCTTTCACTGAGGCAATAGGCGAGATCGTGGTTACGGTGAACGAATAAAACCGCGCCAAACGTCTCTCGTCAGGCCGTGCTCTCTCCAATAATTCGCTTTCACCGAGGCAATAGGCGAGATCGTGGTCACGGTGAACGAATAAAACCGCGCCGAACGTCTCTCGTCAGGCCGTGCTTACTCCAATAATTCGCTTTCACCGAGGCAATAGGCGAGATCGTGGTCACGGTGAACGAATAAAACCGCGCCAAACGTCTCTCGTCAGGCCGTGCTCTCTCCAATAATTCGCTTTCACCGAGGCAATAGCCGAGATCGTGGTCACGGTGAACGAATAAAACCGCGCCAAACGTCTCTCGTCAGGCCGTGCTCTCTCCAATAATTCGCTTTCACCGAGGCAATAGCGAGATCGTGGTCACGGTGAACGAATAAAACCGCGCCAAACGTCTCTCGTCAGGCCGTGCTCTCTCCAATAATTCGCTTTCACCGAGGCAATAGGCGAGATCGTGGTCACGGTGAACGAATAAAACGGCGCCAAACGTCTCTCGTCAGGCCGTGCTCTCTCCAATAATTCGCTTTCACCGAGGCAATAGCCGAGATCGTGGTCACGGTGAACGAATAAAACCGCGCCAAACGTCTCTCGTCAGGCCGTGCTCTCTCCAATAATTCTCTTTCACCGAGGCAATAGGCGAGATCGTGGTCACGGTGAACGAATAAAACGGCGCCAAACGTCTCTCGTCAGGCCGTGCTCTCTCCAATAATTCGCTTTCACCGAGGCAATAGCTGAGATCGTGGTCACGGTGAACGAATAAAACCGCGCCGAACGTCTCTCGTCAGGCCGTGCTCTCTCCAATAATTCGCTTTCACCGAGGCAATAGGCGAGATCGTGGTCACGGTGAACGAATAAAACCGCGCCAAACGTCTCTCGTCAGGCCGTGCTCTCTCCAATAATTCGCTTTCACCGAGGCAATAGGCGAGATCGTGGTCACGGTGAACGAATAAAACCGCGCTGAACGTCTCTCGTCAGGCCGTGCTCTCTCCAATAATTCGCTTTCACCGAGGCAATAGGCGAGATCGTGGTCACGGTGAACGAATAAAACCGCGCCGAACGTCTCTCGTCAGGCCGTGCTCTCTCCAATAATTCGCTTTCACCGAGGCAATAGGCGAGATCGTGGTCACGGTGAACGAATAAAACGGCGCCAAACGTCTCTCGTCAGGCCTTGCTCTCTCCAATAATTCGCTTTCACCGAGGCAATAGGCGAGATCGTGGTCATGGTGAACGAATAAAACCGCGCCAAACGTCTGTCGTCAGGCCGTGCTCTCTCCAATAATTCGCTTTCACCGAGGCAATAGGCGAGATCGTGGTCACGGTGAACGAATAAAACGGCGCCAAACGTCTCTCGTCAGGCCGTGCTCTCTCCAATAATTCGCTTTCACCGAGGCAATATGCGAGATCGTGGTCACGGTGAACGAATAAAACCGCGCCAAACGTCTCTCGTCTGGCCGTGCTCTCTCCAATAATTCGCTTTCACCAATGCAATAGGCGAGATCGTGGTCACGGTGAACGAATAAAACCGCACCAAACGTCTCTCGTCAGGCCGTGCTCTCTCCAATAATTCGCTTTCACCGAGGCAATAGGCGAGATCGTGGTCACGGTGAACGAATAAAACCGCGCCAAACGTGTCTCGTCAGGCCGTGCTCTCTCCAATAATTCGCTTTCACCGAGGCAATAGGCGAGATCGTGGTCACGGTGAACGAATAAAACCGCGCCAAACGTCTCTCGTCAGGCCGTGCTCTCTCCAATAATTCGCTTTCACCGAGGCAATAGGCGAGATCGTGGTCACGGTGAACGAATAAAACCGCGCCAAACGTCTCTCGTCAGGCCGTGCTCTCTCCAATAATTCGCTTTCACTGAGGCAATAGGCGAGATCGTGGTCACGGTGAACGAATAAAACGGCGCCAAACGTCTCTCGTCAGGCCGTGCTCTCTCCAATAATTCGCTTTCACCGAGGCAATAGGCGAGATCGTGGTCACGGTGAACGAATAAAACCGCGCCGAACGTCTCTCGTCAGGCCGTGCTCTCTCCAAT
Source organism: Ixodes scapularis (assembly GCF_016920785.2). Lineage (NCBI taxonomy): Eukaryota > Metazoa > Arthropoda > Arachnida > Ixodida > Ixodidae > Ixodes > Ixodes scapularis. Next base: position 56,669 of record NW_024610477.1, read on the forward strand.
AATTCGCTTTCACCGAGGCAATAGGCGAGATCGTGGTCACGGTGAACGAATAAAACCGCGCCAAACGTCTCTCGTCAGGCCGTGCTCTCTCCAATAATTCGCTTTCACCGAGGCAATAGGCGAGATCGTGGTCACGGTGAACGAATAAAACCGCGCCGAACGTCTCTCGTCAGGCCGTGCTCTCTCCAATAATCCGCTTTCACCGAGGCAATAGGCGAGATCGTGGTCACGGTGAACGAATAAAACGGCGCCAAACGTCTCTCGTCAGGCCGTGCTCTCTCCAATAATTCGCTTTCACCGAGGCAATAGGCGAGATCGTGGTCACGGTGAACGAATAAAACCGCGCCAAACGTCTCTCGTCAGGCCGTGCTCTCTCCAATAATTCGCTTTCACCGAGGCAATAGGCGAGATCGTGGTCACGGTGAACGAATAAAACCGCGCCGAACGTCTCTCGTCAGGCCGTGCTCTCTCCAATAATTCGCTTGCACCGAGGCAATAGGCGAGATCGTGGTCACGGTGAACGAATAAAACCGCGCCAAACGTCTCTCGTCAGGCCGTGCTCTCTCCAATAATTCGCTTTCACCGAGGCAATAGGCGAGATCGTGGTCACGGTGAACGAATAAAACCGCGCCGAACGTCTCTCGTCAGGCCGTGCTCTCTTCAATAATTCGCTTTCACCGAGGCAATAGGCGGGATCGTCGTCACGGTGAACGAATAAAACGGCGCCAAACGTCTCTCGTCAGGCCGTGCTCTCTCCAATAATTCGCTTTCACCGAGGCAATAGGCGAGATCGTGGTCACGGTGAACGAATAAAACCGCGCCAAACGTCTCTCGTCAGGCCGTGCTCTCTCCAATAATTCGCTTTCACCGAGGCAATAGGCGAGATCGTGGTCACGGTGAACGAATAAAACGGCGCCAAACGTCTCTCGTCAGGCCGTGCTCTCTCCAATTATTCGCTTTCACCGAGGCAATAGGCGAGATCGTGGTCACGGTGAACGAATAAAACCGCGCCAAACGTCTCTCGTCAGGCCGTGCTCTCTCCAATAATTCGCTTTCACCGAGGCAATAGGCGAGATCGTGGTCACGGTGAACGAATAAAACCGCGCCAAATGTCTCTCGTCAGGCCGTGCTCTCTCCAATAATTCGCTTTCACCGAGGCAATAGGCGAGATCGTGGTCACGGTGAACGAATAAAACCGCGCCGAACGTCTCTCGTCAGGCCGTGCTTACTCCAATAATTCGCTTTCACCGAGGCAATAGGCGAGATCGTGGTCACGGTGAACGAATAAAACCGCGCCAAACGTCTCTCGTCAGGCCGTGCTCTCTCCAATAATTCGCTTTCACCGAGGCAATAGGCGAGATCGTGGTCACGGTGAACGAATAAAACGGCGCCAAACGGCTCTCGTCAGGCCGTGCTCTCTCCAATAATTCGCTTTCACCGAGGCAATAGCCGAGATCGTGGTCACGGTGAACGAATAAAACCGCGCCAAACGTCTCTCGTCAGGCCGTGCTCTCTCCAATAATTCGCTTTCACCGAGGCAATAGGCGAGATTGTGGTCACGGTGAACGAATAAAACCGCGCCAAACGTCTCTCGTCAGGCCGTGCTCTCTCCAATAATTCGCTTTCACCGAGGCAATAGGCGAGATCGTGGTCACGGTGAACGAATAAAACGGCGCCAAACGTCTCTCGTCAGGCCGTGCTCTCTCCAATAATTCGCTTTCACCGAGGCAGTAGCCGAGATCGTGGTCACGGTGAACGAATAAAACCGCGCCAAACGTCTCTCGTCAGGCAGTGCTCTCTCCAATAATTTGCTTTCACCGAGGCAATAGGCGAGATCGTGGTCACGGTGAACGAATAAAACGGCGCCAAACGTCTCTCGTCAGGCCGTGCTCTCTCCAATAATTCGCTTTCACCGAGGCAATAGCCGAGATCGTGGTCACGGTGAACGAATAAAACCGCGCCAAACGTCTCTCGTCAGGCCGTGCTCTCTCCAATAATTCGCTTTCACCGAGGCAATAGGCGAGATCGTGGTCACGGTGAACGAATAAAACCGCGCCAAACGTCTCTCGTCAGGCCGTGCTCTCTCCAATAATTTGCTTTCACCGAGGCAATAGGCGAGATCGTGGTCACGGTGAACGAATAAAACCGCGCCAAACGTCTCTCGTCAGGCCGTGCTCTCTCCAATACTTCGCTTTCACCGAGGCAATAGGCGAGATCGTGGTCACGGTGAACGAATAAAACCGCGCCTAACGTCTCTCGTCAGGCCGTGCTCTCTCCAATAATTCGCTTTCACCGAGGCAATAGGCGAGATCGTGGTCACGGTGAACGAATAAAACGGCGCCAAACGTCTCTCGTCAGGCCGTGCTCTCTCCAATAATTCGCTTTCACCGAGGCAATAGCCGAGATCGTGGTCACAGTGAACGAATAAAACCGCGCCAAACGTCTCTCGTCAGGCCGTGCTCTCTCCAATAATTCGCTTTCACCGAGGCAATAGGCGAGATCGTGGTCACGGTGAACGAATAAAACGGCGCCAAACGTCTCTCGTCAGGCCGTGCTCTCTCCAATAATTCGCTTTCACCGAGGCAATAGCCGAGATCGTGGTGACGGTGAACGAATAAAACGGCGCCAAACGTCTCTCGTCAGGCCGTGCTCTCTCCAATAATTCGCTTTCACCGAGGCAATAGCCGAGATCGTGGTCACGGTGAACGAATAAAACCGCGCCAAACGTCTCTCGTCAGGCCGTGCTCTCTCCAATAATTCGCTTTCACCGAGGCAATAGGCGAGATCGTGGTCACGGTGAACGAATAAAACCGCGCCAAACGTCTCTCGTCAGGCCGTGCTCTCTCCAATAATTCGCTTTCACCGAGGCAATAGGCGAGATCGTGGTCACGGTGAACGAATAAAACCGCGCCAAACGTCTCTCGTCAGGCCGTGCTCTCTCCAATAATTCGCTTTCACCGAGGCAATAGGCGAGATCGTGGTCACGGTGAACGAATAAAACCGCGCCAAACGTCTCTCGTCAGGCCGTGCTCTCTCCAATAATTCGCTTTCACCGAGGCAATAGGCGAGATCGTGGTCACGGTGAACGAATAAAACCGCGCCAAACGTCTCTCGTCTGGCCATGCTCTCTCCAATAATTCGCTTTCACCGAGGCAATAGGCGAGATCGTGGTCACGGTGAACGAATAAAACCGCGCCAAACGTCTCTCGTCAGGCCGTGCTCTCTCCAATAATTCGCTTTCACCGAGGCAATAGTCGAGATCGTCGTCACGGTGAACGAATAAAACCGCGCCAAACGTCTCTCGTCAGGCCGTGCTCTCTCCAATAATTCGCTTTCACCGAGGCAATAGCCGAGATCGTGGTCACGGTGAACGAATAAAACCGCGCCAAACGTCTCTCGTCAGGCCGTGCTCTCTCCAATAATTCGCTTTCACCGAGGCAATAGGCGAGATCGTGGTCACGGTGAACGAATAAAACGGCGCCAAACGTCTCTCGTCAGGCCGTGCTCTCTCCAATAATTCGCTTTCACCGAGGCAATAGGCGAGATCGTGGTCACGGTGAACGAATAAAACCGCGCCAAACGTCTCTCGTCAGGCCGTGCTCTCTCCAATATTTTGCTTTCACCGAGGCAATAGGCGAGATCGTGGTCACGGTGAACGAATAAAACGGCGCCAAACGTCTCTCGTCAGGCCGTGCTCTCTCCAATAATTCGCTTTCACCGAGGCAATAGCCGAGATCGTGGTCACGGTGAACGAATAAAACAGCGCCAAACGTCTCTCGTCAGGCCGTGCTCTCTCCAATAATTCGCTTTCACCGAGGCAATAGGCGAGATCGTGGTCACGGTGAACGAATAAAACCGCGCCAAACGTCTCTCGTCAGGCCGTGCTCTCTCCAATAATTTGCTTTCACCGAGGCAATAGGCGAGATCGTGGTCACGGTGAACGAATAAAACCACGCCAAACGTCTCTCGTCAGGCCGTGCTCTCTCCAATAATTCGCTTTCACCGAGGCAATAGGCGAGATCGTGGTCACGGTGAACGAATAAAACCGCGCCTAACGTCTCTCGTCAGGCCGTGCTCTCTCCAATAATTCGCTTTCACCGAGGCAATAGGCGAGATCGTGGTCACGGTGAACGAATAAAACGGCGCCAAACGTCTCTCGTCAGGCCGTGCTCTCTCCAATAATTCGCTTTCACCGAGGCAATAGCCGAGATCGTGGTCACGGTGAACGAATAAAACCGCGCCAAACGTCTCTCGTCAGGCCGTGCTCTCTCCAATAATTCGCTTTCACCGAGGCAATAGGCGAGATCGTGGTCACGGTGAACGAATAAAACGGCGCCAAACGTCTCTCGTCAGGCCGTGCTCTCTCCAATAATTCGCTTTCACCGAGGCAATAGCCGAGATCGTGGTCACGGTGAACGAATAAAACCGCGCCAAACGTCTCTCGTCAGGCCGTGCTCTCTCCAATAATTCGCTTTCACCGAGGCAATAGGCGAGATCGTGGTCACGGTGAACGAATAAAACCGCGCCAAACGTCTCTCGTCAGGCCGTGCTCTCTCCAATAATTCGCTTTCACCGAGGCAATAGGCGAGATCGTGGTCACGGTGAACGAATAAAACCGCGCCAAACGTCTCTCGTCAGGCCGTGCTCTCTCCAATAATTCGCTTTCACCGAGGCAATAGGCGAGATCGTGGTCACGGTGAACGAATAAAACCGCGCCAAACGTCTCTCGTCTGGCCATGCTCTCTCCAATAATTCGCTTTCACCGAGGCAATAGGCGAGATCGTGGTCACGGTGAACGAATAAAAACGCGCCAAACGTCTCTCGTCAGGCCGTGCTCTCTCCAATAATTCGCTTTCACCGAGGCAATAGGCGAGATCGTGGTCACGGTGAACGAATAAAACCGCGCCGAACGTCTCTCGTCAGGCCGTGCTTACTCCAATAATTCGCTTTCACCGAGGCAATAGGCGAGATCGTGGTCACGGTGAACGAATAAAACCGCGCCAAACGTCTCTCGTCAGGCCGTGCTCTCTCCAATAATTCGCTTTCACCGAGGCAATAGGCGAGATCGTGGTCACGGTGAACGAATAAAACGGCGCCAAACGGCTCTCGTCAGGCCGTGCTCTCTCCAATAATTCGCTTTCACCGAGGCAATAGCCGAGATCGTGGTCACGGTGAACGAATAAAACCGCGCCAAACGTCTCTCGTCAGGCCGTGCTCTCTCCAATAATTCGCTTTCACCGAGGCAATAGGCGAGATCGTGGTCACGGTGAACGAATAAAACCGCGCCAAACGTCTCTCGTCAGGCCGTGCTCTCTCCAATAATTCGCTTTCACCGAGGCAATAGGCGAGATCGTGGTCACGGTGAACGAATAAAACGGCGCCAAACGTCTCTCGTCAGGCCGTGCTCTCTCCAATATTTCGCTTTCACCGAGGCAATAGGCGAGATCGTGGTCATGGTGAACGAATAAAACCGCGCCAAACGTCTCTCGTCAGGCCGTGCTCTCTCCAATAATTCGCTTTCACCGAGGCAATAGGCGAGATCGTGGTCACGGTGAACGAATAAAACGGCGCCAAACGTCTCTCGTCAGGCCGTGCTCTCTCCAATATTTCGCTTTCACCGAGGCAATAGGCGAGATCGTGGTCATGGTGAACGAATAAAACCGCGCCAAACGTCTCTCGTCAGGCCGTGCTCTCTCCAATAATTCGCTTTCACCGAGGCAATAGGCGAGATCGTGGTCACGGTGAACGAATAAAACCGCGCCAAACGTCTCTCGTCAGGCCGTGCTCTCTCCAATAATTCGCTTTCACCGAGGCAATAGGCGAGATCGTGGTCACGGTGAACGAATAAAACCACGCCAAACGTCTCTCGTCAGGCCGTGCTCTCTCCAATAATTCGCTTTCACCGAGGCAATAGGCGAGATCGTGGTCACGGTGAACGAATAAAACCGCGCCAAACGTCTCTCGTCAGGCCGTGCTCTCTCCAATAATTCGCTTTCACCGAGGCAATAGGCGAGATCGTGGTCACGGTGAACGAATAAAACGGCGCCAAACGTCTCTCGTCAGGCCGTGCTCTCTCCAATAATTCGCTTTCACCGAGGCAATAGGCGAGATCGTGGTCACGGTGAACGAATAAAACCGCGCCAAACGTCTCTCGTCAGGCCGTGCTCTCTCCAATAATTCGCTTTCACCGAGGCAATAGGCGAGATCGTGGTCACGGTGAACGAATAAAACTGCGCCAAACGTCTCTCGTCAGGCCGTGCTCTCTCCAATAATTCGCTTTCACCGAGGCAATAGGCGAGATCGTGGTCACGGTGAACGAATAAAACGGCGCCAAACGTCTCTCGTCAGGCCGTGCTCTCTCCAATAATTCGCTTTCACCGAGGCAATAGGCGAGATCGTGGTCACGGTGAACGAATAAAACCGCGCCAAACGTCTCTCGTCAGGCCGTGCTCTCTCCAATAATTCGCTTTCACCGAGGCAATAGGCGAGATCGTGGTCACGGTGAACGAATAAAACCGCGCCAAACGTCTCTCGTCAGGCCGTGCTCTCTCCAATAATTCGCTTTCACCGAGGCAATAGGCGAGATCGTGGTCACGGTGAACGAATAAAACCGCGCCGAACGTCTCTCGTCAGGCCGTGCTTACTCCAATAATTCGCTTTCACCGAGGCAATAGGCGAGATCGTGGTCACGGTGAACGAATAAAACCGCGCCAAACGTCTCTCGTCAGGCCGTGCTCTCTCCAATAATTCGCTTTCACCGAGGCAATAGGCGAGATCGTGGTCACGGTGAACGAATAAAACGGCGCCAAACGGCTCTCGTCAGGCCGTGCTCTCTCCAATAATTCGCTTTCACCGAGGCAATAGCCGAGATCGTGGTCACGGTGAACGAATAAAACCGCGCCAAACGTCTCTCGTCAGGCCGTGCTCTCTCCAATAATTCGCTTTCACCGAGGCAATAGGCGAGATCGTGGTCACGGTGAACGAATAAAACCGCGCCAAACGTCTCTCGTCAGGCCGTGCTCTCTCCAATAATTCGCTTTCACCGAGGCAATAGGCGAGATCGTGGTCACGGTGAACGAATAAAACGGCGCCAAACGTCTCTCGTCAGGCCGTGCTCTCTCCAATATTTCGCTTTCACCGAGGCAATAGGCGAGATCGTGGTCATGGTGAACGAATAAAACCGCGCCAAACGTCTCTCGTCAGGCCGTGCTCTCTCCAATAATTCGCTTTCACCGAGGCAATAGGCGAGATCGTGGTCACGGTGAACGAATAAAACGGCGCCAAACGTCTCTCGTCAGGCCGTGCTCTCTCCAATAATTCGCTTTCACCGAGGCAATAGGCGAGATCGTGGTCACGGTGAACGAATAAAACCGCGCCAAACGTCTCTCGTCAGGCCGTGCTCTCTCCAATAATTCGCTTTCACCGAGGCAATAGGCGAGATCGTGGTCACGGTGAACGAATAAAACCACGCCAAACGTCTCTCGTCAGGCCGTGCTCTCTCCAATAATTCGCTTTCACCGAGGCAATAGGCGAGATCGTGGTCACGGTGAACGAATAAAACCGCGCCAAACGTCTCTCGTCAGGCCGTGCTCTCTCCAATAATTCGCTTTCACCGAGGCAATAGGCGAGATCGTGGTCACGGTGAACGAATAAAACCGCGCCGAACGTCTCTCGTCAGGCCGTGCTCTCTCCAATAATTCGCTTTCACCGAGGCAATAGGCGAGATCGTGGTCACGGTGAACGAATAAAACCGCGCCAAACGTCTCTCGTCAGGCCGTGCTCTCTCCAATAATTCGCTTTCACCGAGGCAATAGGCGAGATCGTGGTCACGGTGAACGAATAAAACTGCGCCAAACGTCTCTCGTCAGGCCGTGCTCTCTCCAATAATTCGCTTTCACCGAGGCAATAGGCGAGATCGTGGTCACGGTGAACGAATAAAACCGCGCCGAGCGTCTCTCGTCAGGCCGTGCTCTCTCCAATAATTCGCTTTCACCGAGGCAATAGGCGAGATCGTGGTCACGGTGAACGAATAAAACGGCGCCAAACGTCTCTCGTCAGGCCGCGCTCTCTCCAATAATTCGCTTTCACCGAGGCAATAGGCGAGATCGCGGTGAACGAATAAAACGGCGCCAAACGTCTCTCGTCAGGCCGTGCTCTCTCCAATAATTCGCTTTCACCGAGGCAATAGGCGAGATCGTGGTCACGGTGAACGAATAAAACGGCGCCGAACGTCTCTCGTCAGGCCGTGCTCTCTCCAATAATTCGCTTTCACCGAGGCAATAGGCGAGATCGTGGTCACCGGTGAACGAATAAAACGGCGCCAAACGTCTCTCGTCTGGCCGTGCTCTCTCCAAAAATTCGCTTTCACAGAGGCAATAGGCGAGATCGTGGTCACGGTGAACGAATAAAACCGCGCCGAACATCTCTCGTCAGGCCGTGCTCTCTCCAATAATTCGCTTTCACCGAGGCAATAGGCGAGATCGTGGTCACGGTGAACGAATAAAACGGCGCCAAACGTCTCTCGTCAGCCGTGCTCTCTCTCCAATAATTCGCTTTCACCGAGGCAATAGGCGAGATCGTGGTCACGGTGAACGAATAAAACCGCGCCAAACGTCTCTCGTCAGGCCGTGCTCTCTCCAATAATTCGCTTTCACCGAGGCAATAGGCGAGATCGTGGTTCACGGTGAACGAATAAAACCGCGCCGAACGTCTCTCGTCAGGCCGTGCTCTCTCCAATAATTCGCTTCACCGAGGCAATAGGCGAGATCGTGGTCACGGTGAACGAATAAAACGGCGCCAAACGTCTCTCGTCAGGCCGTGCTCTCTCCAATAATTCGCTTTCACCGAGGCAATAGGCGAGATCGTGGTCACGGTGAACGAATAAAACCGCGCCGAACGTCTCTCATCAGGCCGTGCTCTCTCCAATAATTCACTTTCACCGAGGCAATAGGCGAGATCGTGGTCACGGTGAACGAATAAAACCGCGCCAAACGTCTCTCGTCAGGCCGTGCTCTCTCCAATAATTCGCTTTCACCGAGGCAATAGGCGAGATCGTGGTCACGGTGAACGAATAAAACGGCGCCGAAACGTCTCTTGTCAGGCCGTGCTCTCTCCAATAATTCGCTTTCACCGAGGCAATAGGCGAGATCGTGGTCACGGGTGAACGAATAAAACCGCGCCAAACGTCTCTCGTCAGGCCGTGCTCTCTCCAATAATTCGCTTTCACCGAGGCAATAGGCGAGATCATGGTCACGGTGAACGAATAAAACCGCGCCGAACGTCTCTCGTCAGGCCGTGCTCTCTCCAATAATTCGCTTTCACCGAGGCAATAGGCGAGATCGTGGTCACGGTGAACGAATAAAACCGGCGCCAAACGTCTCTCGTCAGGCCGTGCTCTCTCCAATAATTCGCTTTCACCGAGGCAATAGGCGAGATCGTGGTCACGGTGAACGAATAAAACCGCGCCGAACGTCTCTCGTCAGGCCGTGCTCTCTCCAATAATTCGCTTTCACCGAGGCAATAGGCGAGATCGTGGTCACGGTGAACGAATAAAACCGCGCCAAACGTCTCTCGTCAGGCCGTGCTCTCTCCAATAATTCGCTTTCACCGAGGCAATAGGCGAGATCGTGGTCACGGTGAACGAATAAAACCGCGCCATAACGTCTCTCGTCAGGGCGTGCTCTCTCCAATAATTCGCTTTCACCGAGGCAATAGGCGAGATCGTGGTCACGGTGAACGAATAAAAACGGCGCCAAACGTCTCTCGTCTGGCCGTGCTCTCTCCAATAATTCGCTTTCACAGAGGCCAATAGGCGAGATCGTGGTCACGGTGAACGAATAAAACCGCGCCGAACATCTCTCGTCAGGCCGTGCTCTCTCCAATAACTCGCTTTCACCGAGGCAATAGGCGAGATCGTGGTCACGGTGAACGAATAAAACCGCGCCGAACGTCTCTCGTCAGGCCGTGCTCTCTCCAATAATTCGCTTTCACCGAGGCAATAGGCGAGATCGTGGTCACGGTGAACGAATAAAACGGCGCCAAACGTCTCTCGTCAGGCCGTGCTCTCTCCAATAATTCGCTTTCACCGAGGCAATAGGCGAGATCGTGGTCACGGTGAACGAATAAAACCGCGCCGAACGTCTCTCGTCAGGCCGTGCTCTCTCCAATAATTCGCTTTCCACCGAGGCAATAGGCGAGATCGTGGTCACGGTGAACGAATAAAACGGCGCCAAACGTCTCTCGTCAGGCCGTGCTCTCTCCAATAATTCGCTTTCACCGAGGCAATAGGCGAGATCGTGGTCACGGTGAACGAATAAAACCGCGCCGAACGTCTCTCGTCAGGCCGTGCTCTCTCCAATAATTCGCTTTCACCGAGGCAATAGGCGAGATCGTGGTCACGGTGAACAAATAAAACCGCGCCAAACGTCTCTCGTCAGGCCGTGCTCTCTCCAATAATTCGCTTTCACCGAGGCAATAGGCGAGATCGTGGTCACGGTGAACGAATAAAACCGCGCCGAACGTCTCTCGTCAGGCCGTGCTCTCTCCAATAATTCGCTTTCACCGAGGCAATAGGCGAGATCGTGGTCACGGTGAACGAATAAAAACGGCGCCAAACGTCTCTCGTCAGGCCGTGCTCTCTCCAATAATTCGCTTTCACCGAGGCAATAGGCGAGATCGTGGTCACGGTGAACGAATAAAACCCGCGCCGAACGTCTCTCGTCAGGCCGTGCCTCTCTCCAATAATTCGCTTTCACCGAGGCAATAGGCGAGATCGTGGTCACGGTGAACGAATAAAACCGCGCCAAACGTCTCTCGTCAGGCCGTGCTCTCCTCCAATAATTCGCTTTCACCGAGGCAATAGGCGAGATCGTGGTCACGGTGAACGAATAAAACCGCGCCAAACGTCTCTCGTCAGGCCGTGCTCTCTCCAATAATTCGCTTTCACCGAGGCAATAGGCGAGATCGTGGTCACGGTGAACGAATAAAACCGCGCCAAACGTCTCTCGTCAGGCCGTGCTCTCTCCAATAATTCGCTTTCACCCGAGGCCATAGGCGAGATCGTGGTCACGGTGAACGAAAAAAACCGCGCCGAACGTCTCTCGTCAGGCCGTGCTCTCTCCAATAATTCGCTTTCACCGAGGCAATAGGCGAGATCGTGGTCACGGTGAACGAATAAAACGGCGCCAAACGTCTCTCGTCAGGCCGTGCTCTCTCCAATAATTCGCTTTCACCGAGGCAATAGGCGAGATCGTGGTCACGGTGAACGAATAAAACCGCGCCGAACGTCTCTCGTCAGGCCGTGCTCTCTCCAATAATTCGCTTTCACCGAGGCAATAGGCGAGATCGTGGTCACGGTGAACGAATAAAAACCGCGCCAAACGTCTCTCGTCAGCCGTGCTCTCTCCAATAATTCGCTTTCACGAGGCAATAGGCGAGATCGTGGTCACGGTGAACGAATAAAACCGCGCCAAACGTCTCTCGTCAGGCCGTGCTTCTCTCCAATAATTCGCTTTCACCGAGGCAATAGGCGAGATCGTGGTCACGGTGAACGAATAAAACCGCGCCAAACGTCTCTCGTCAGGCCGTGCTCTCTCCAATAATTCGCTTTCACCGAGGCAATAGGCGAGATCGTGGTCACGGTGAACGAATAAAACGGCGCCAAACGTCTCTCGTCAGGCCGTGCTCTCTCCAATAATTCTCTTTCACCGAGGCAATAGGCGAGATCGTGGTCACGGTGAACGAATAAAACGGCGCCAAACGTCTCTCGTCAGGCCGTGCTCTCTTCCAATAATTCGCTTTCACCGAGGCAATAGCCGAGATCGTGGTCACGGTGAACGAATAAAACCGCGCCAAACGTCTCTCGTCAGGCCGTGCTCTCTCCAATAATTCGCTTTCACCGAGGCAATAGCCGAGATCGTGGTCACGGTGAACGAATAAAACGGCGCCAAACGTCTCTCGTCAGGCCGTGCTCTCTCCAATAATTCGCTTTCACCGAGGCAATAGCCGAGATCGTGGTCACGGTGAACGAATAAAACCGCGCCGAACGTCTCTCGTCAGGCCGTGCTCTCTCCAATAATTCGCTTTCACCGAGGCAATAGCCGAGATCGTGTCACGGTGAACGAATAAAACCGCGCCAAACGTCTCTCGTCAGGCCGTGCTCTCTCCAATAATTCGCTTTCACCGAGGCAATAGGCGAGATCGTGGTCACGGTGAACGAGTAAAACCGCGCCAAACGTCTCTCGTCAGGCCGTGCTCTCTCCAATAATTCGCTTTCACCGAGGCAATAGGCGAGATCGTGGTCACGGTGAACGAATAAAACCGCGCCAAACGTCTCTCGTCAGGCCGTGCTCTCTCCAATAATTCGCTTTCACCGAGGCAATAGGCGAGATACGTGGTCAGGGTGAACGAATAAAACCGCGCCGAACGTCTCTCGTCAGGCCGTGCTCTCTCCAATAATTCGCTTTCACCGAGGCAATAGCCGAGATCGTGGTCACGGTGAACGAATAGAAACCGCGCCGAACGTCTCTCGTCAGGCCGTGCTCTCTCCAATAATTCGCTTTCACCGAGGCAATAGGCGAGATCGTGGTCACGGTGAACGAATAAAACCGCGCCGAACGTCTCTCGTCAGGCCGTGCTCTCTCCAATAATTCGCTTTTCACCGAGGCAATAGCCGAGATCGTGCTCACTGTGAACGAATAAAACCGCGCCGAACGTCTCTCGTCAGGCCGTGCTCTCTCCAATAATTCGCTTTCCACCGAGGGCAATAGGCGAGATCGTGGTCACGGTGAACGAATAAAACCGCGCCAAACGTCTCTCGTCAGGCCGTGCTCTCTCCAATAATTCGCTTTCACCGAGGCAATAGGAGAGATCGTGGTCACGGTGAACGAATAAAACCGCGCCAAACGTCTCTCGTCAGGCCGTGCTCTCTCCAATAATTCGCTTTCACCGAGGCAATAGGCGAGATCGTGGTCACGGTGAACGAATAAAACCGCGCCAAACGTCTCTCGTCAGGCCGTGCTCTCTCCAATAATTCGCTTTCACCGAGGCAATAGGCGAGATCGTGGTCACGGTGAACGAATAAAACCGCGCCAAACGTCTCTCGTCAGGCCGTGCTCTCTCCAATAATTCGCTTTCACCGAGGCAATAGGCGAGATCGTGGTCACGGTGAACGAATAAAACCGCGCCGAACGTCTCTCGTCAGGCCGTGCTCTCTCCAATAATTCGCTTTCACCGAGGCAATAGCCGAGATCGTGGTCACGGTGAACGAATAAAACCGCGCCGAACGTCTCTCGTCAGGCCGTGCTCTCTCCAATAATTCGCTTTCACCGAGGCAGTAGCCGAGATCGTGGTCACGGTGAACAAATAAAACCGCGCCGAACGTCTCTCGTCAGGCCGTGCTCTCTCCAATAATTCGCTTTCACCGAGGCAATAGGCGAGATCGTGGTCACGGTGAACGAATAAAACCGCGCCGAACGTCTCTCGTTAGGCCGTGCTCTCTCCACTAATTCGCTTTCACCGAGGCAATAGCCGAGATCGTGGTCACGGTGAACGAATAAAACCGCGCCGAACGTCTCTCGTCAGGCCGTGCTCTCTCCAATAATTCGCTTTCACCGAGGCAATAGGCGAGATCGTGGTCACGGTGAACGAATAAAACCGCGCCGAACGTCTCTCGTCAGGCCGTGCTCTCTCCAATAATTTGGTTTCACCGAGGCAATAGGCGAGATCGTGGTCACGGTGAACGAATAAAACCGCGCCGAACGTCTCTCGTCAGGCCGTGCTCTCTCCAATAATTCGCTTTCACCGAGGCAATAGGCGAGATTGTGGTCACCGTGAACGAATAAAACCGCGCCAAACCTCTTTCGTCAGGCCGTGCTCTCTCCAATAATTCGCTTTCACCGAGGCAATAGGCGAGATCGTGGTCACGGTGAACGAATAAAACCGCGCCAAACGTCTCTCGTCAGGCCGTGCTCTCTCCAATAATTCGCTTTCACCGAGGCAATAGGCGAGATCGTGGTCACGGTGAACGAATAAAACGGCGCCAAACGTCTCTCGTCAGGCCGTGCTCTCTCCAATAATTCGCTTTCACCGAGGCAATAGGCGAGATCGTGGTCACGGTGAACGAATAAAACCGCGCCAAACGTCTCTCGTCAGGCCGTGCTCTCTCCAATAATTCGCTTTCACCGAGGCAATAGGCGAGATCGTGGTCACGGTGAACGAATAAAACCGCGCCGAACGTCTCTCGTCAGGCCGTGCTCTCTCCAATAATTCGCTTTCACCGAGGCAATAGGCGAGATCGTGGTCACGGTGAACGAATAAAACCGCGCCAAACGTCTCTCGTCAGGCCGTGCTCTCTCCAATAATTCGCTTTCACCGAGGCAATAGCCGAGATCGTGGTCACGGTGAACGAATAAAACCGCGCCGAACGTCTCTCGTCAGGCCGTGCTCTCTCCAATAATTCGCTTTCACCGAGGCAATAGCCGAGATCGTGGTCACGGTGAACGAATAAAACGGCGCCAAACGTCTCTCGTCAGGCCGTGCTCTCTCCAATAATTCGCTTTCACCGAGGCAATAGCCGAGATCGTGGTCACGGTGAACGAATAAAACCGCGCCGAACGTCTCTCGTCAGGCCGTGCTCTCTCCAATAATTCGCTTTCACCGAGGCAATAGCCGAGATCGTGGTCACGGTGAACGAATAAAACCGCGCCGAACGTCTCTCGTCAGGCCGTGCTCTCTCCAATAATTCGCTTTCACCGAGGCAATAGCCGAGATCGTGGTCACAGTGAACGAATAAAACGGCGCCAAACGTCTCTCGTCAGGCCGTGCTCTCTCCAATAATTCGCTTTCACCGAGGCAATAGCCGAGATCGTGGTCACGGTGAACGAATAAAACCGCGCCGAACGTCTCTCGTCAGGCCGTGCTCTCTCCAATAATTCGCTTTCACCGAGGCAATAGGCGAGATCGTGGTCACGGTGAACGAATAAAACGGCGCCGAACGTCTCTCGTCAGGCCGTGCTCTCTCCAATAATTCGATTTCACCGAGGCAATAGGCGAGATCGTGGTCACGGTGAACGAATAAAACGGCGCCAAACGTCTCTCGTCAGGCCGTGCTCTCTCCAATAATTAGCTTTCACCGAGGCAATAGCCGCGATCGTGGTCACGGTGAACGAATAAAACCGCGCCAAACGTCTCTCGTCAGGCCGTGCTCTCTCCAATAATTCGCTTTCACCGAGGCAATAGGCAAGATCGTGGTCACGGTGAACGAATAAAACCGCGCCAAACGTCTCTCGTCAGGCCGTGCTCTCTCCAATAATTCGCTTTCACCGAGGCAATAGGCGAGATCGTGGTCACGGTGAACGAATAAAACCGCGCCAAACGTCTCTCGTCAGGCCGTGCTCTCTCCAATATTTCGCTTTCACCGAGGCAATAGGCGAGATCGTGGTCACGGTGAACGAATAAAACGGCGCCAAACGTCTCTCGTCAGGCCGTGCTCTCTCCAATAATTCGCTTTCACCGAGGCAATAGGCGAGATCGTGGTCACGGTGAACGAATAAAACCGCGCCAAACGTCTCTCGTCAGGCCGTGCTCTCTCCAATATTTCGCTTTCACCGAGGCAATAGGCGAGATCGTGGTCACGGTGAACGAATAAAACCGCGCCAAACGTCTCTCGTCAGGCCGTACTCTCTCCAATATTTCGCTTTCACCGAGGCAATAGGCGAGATCGTGGTCACGGTGAACGAATAAAACCGCGCCAAACGTCTCTCGTCAGGCCGTGCTCTCTCCAATATTTCGCTTTCACCGAGGCAATAGGCGAGATCGTGGTCACGGTGAACGAATAAAACCGCGCCGAACGTCTCTCGTCAGGCCGTGCTCTCTCCAATAATTCGCTTTCACCGAGGCAATAGGCGAGATCGTGGTCACGGTGAACAAATAAAACCGCGCCAAACGTCTCTCGTCAGGCCGTGCTCTCTCCAATAATACGCTTTCACCGAGGCAATAGGCGAGATTGTGGTCACGGTGAACGAATAAAACCGCGCCGAACGTCTCTCGTCAGGCCGTGCTCTCTCCAATAATTCGCTTTCACCGAGGCAATAGCCGAGATCGTGGTCACGCTGAACGAATAAAACCGCGCCGAACGTCTCTCGTCAGGCCGTGCTCTCTCCAATAATTCGCTTTCACCGAGGCAATAGGCGAGATCGTGGTCACGGTGAACGAATAAAACCGCGCCGAACGTCTCTCGTCAGGCCGTGCTCTCTCCAATAATTCGCTTTCACCGAGGCAATAGCCGAGATCGTGGTCACGGTGAACGAATAAAACCGCGCCGAACGTCTCTCGTCAGGCCGTGCTCTCTCCAATAATTCGCATTCACCGAGGCAATAGGCGAGATCGTGGTCGCGGTGAACGAATAAAACCGCGCCGAACGTCTCTCGTCAAGCCGTGCTCTCTCCAATAATTCGCTTTCACCGAGGCAATAGCCGAGATCGTGGTCACGGTGAACGAATAAAACCGCGCCGAACGTCTCTCGTCAGGCCGTGCTCTCTCCAATAATTCGCTTTCACCGAGGCAATAGGCGAGATCGTGGTCACGGTGAACGAATAAAACCGCGCCGAACGTCTCTCGTCAGGCCGTGCTCTCTCCAGTAATTCGCTTTCACCGAGGCAATAGCCGAGATCGTGGTCACGGTGAACGAATAAAACCGCGCCGAACGTCTCTCGTCAGGCCGTGCTCTCTCCAATAATTCGCTTTCACCGAGGCAATAGCCGAGATCGTGGTCACGGTGAACGAATAAAACCGCGCCGAACGTCTCGTCAGGCCGTTCTCTCTCCAATAATTCGCTTTCACCGAGGCAATAGGCGAGATCGTGGTCACGGTGAACGAATAAAACCGCGCCGAACTCTCTCGTCAGGCCGTGCTCTCTCCAATAATTCGCTTTCACCGAGGCAATAGGCGAGATCGTGGTCACGGTGAACGAATAAAACCGCGCCAAACGTCTCTCGTCAGGCCGTGCTCTCTCCAATAATTCGCTTTCACCGAGGCAATAGGCGAGATCGTGGTCACGGTGAACGAATAAAACCGCGCCAAACGTCTCTCGTCAGGCCGTGCTCTCTCCAATAATTCGCTTTCACCGAGGCAATAGGCGAGATCGTGGTCACGGTGAACGAATAAAACGGCGCCAAACGTCTCTAGTCAGGCCGTGCTCTCTCCAATAATTCGCTTTCACCGAGGCAATAGGCGAGATCGTGGTCACGGTGAACGAATAAAACCGCGCCAAACGTCTCTCGTCAGGCCGTGCTCTCTCCAATAATTCGCTTTCACCGAGGCAATAGGCAAGATCGTGGTCACGGTGAACGAATAAAACCGCGCCGAACGTCTCTCGTCAGGCCGTGCTCTCTCCAATAATTCGCTTTCACCGAGGCAATAGGCGAGATCGTGGTGACGGTGAACGAATAAAACCGCGCCAAACGTCTCTCGTCAGGCCGTGCTCTCTCCAATAATTCGCTTTCACCGAGGCAATAGGCGAGATCGTGGTCACGGTGAACGAATAAAACGGCGCCAAACGTCTCTCGTCAGGCCGTGCTCTCTCCAATAATTCGCTTTCACCGAGGCAATAGGCGAGATCGTGGTCACGGTGAACGAATAAAACGGCGCCAAACGTCTCTCGTCAGGCCGTGCTCTCTCCAATGATTCGCTTTCACCGAGGCAATAGGCGAGATCGTGGTCACGGTGAACGAATAAAACCGCGCCGAACGTCTCTCGTCAGGCCGTGCTCTCTCCAATAATTCGCTTTCACCGAGGCAATAGGCGAGATCGTGGTCACGGTGAACGAATAAAACCGCGCCAAACGTCTCTCGTCAGGCCGTGCTCTCTCCAATAATTCGCTTTCACCGAGGCAATAGGCGAGATCGTGGTCACGGTGAACGAATAAAACCGCGCCGAACGTCTCTCGTCAGGCCGTGCTCTCTCCAATAATTCGCTTTCACCGAGGCAATAGGCGAGATCGTGGTCACGGTGAACGAATAAAACCGCGCCAAACGTCTCTCGTCAGGCCGTGCTCTCTCCAATAATTCGCTTTCACCGAGGCAATAGGCGAGATCGTGGTCACGGTGAACGAATAAAACCGCGCCGAACGTCTCTCGTCAGGCCGTGCTCTCTCCAATAATTCGCTTTCACCGAGGCAATAGGCGAGATCGTGGTCACGGTGAACGAATAAAACCGCGCCAAACGTCTCTCGTCAGGCCGTGCTCTCTCCAATAATTCGCTTTCACCGAGGCAATAGGCGAGATCGTGGTCACGGTGAACGAATAAAACCGCGCCAAACTTCTCTCGTCAGGCCGTGCTCTCTCCAATAATTCGCATTCGCCGAGGCAATAGGCGAGATCGTGGTCACGGTGAACGAATAAAACCGCGCCAAACGTCTCTCGTCAGGCCGTGCTCTCTCCAATAATTCGCTTTCACCTAGGCGATAGGCGAGATCGTGGTCACGGTGAACGAATAAAACCGCGCCAAATGTCTCTCGTCAGGCCGTGCTCTCTCCAATAATTCGCTTTCACCGAGGCAATAGCCGAGATCGTGGTCACGGTGAACGAATAAAACCGCGCCAAACGTCTCTCGTCAGGCCGTGCTGTCTCCAATAATTCGCTTTCACCGAGGCAATAGCCGAGATCGTGGTCACGGTGAACGAATAAAACCGCGCCAAACGTCTCTCGTCAGGCCGTGCTCTCTCCAATAATTCGCTTTCACCGAGGCAATAGGCGAGATCGTGGTCACGGTGAACGAATAAAACGGCGCCAAACGTCTCTCGTCAGGCCGCGCTCTCTCCAATAATTCGCTTTCACCGAGGCAATAGGCGAGATCGTGGTCACGGTGAACGAATAAAACCGCGCCAAACGTCTCTCGTCAGGCCGTGCTCTCTACAATAATTCGCTTTCACCGAGGCAATAGGCGAGATCGTGGTCACGGTGAACGAATAAAACCGCGCCAAACGTCTCTCGTCAGGCCGTGCTCTCTCCAATAATTCGCTTTCACCGAGGCAATAGGCGAGATCGTGGTCACGGTGAACGAATAAAACCGCGCCAAACGTCTCTCGTCAGGCCGTGCTCTCTCCAATAATTCGCTTTCACCGAGGCAATAGCCGAGATCGTGGTCACGGTGAACGAATAAAACCGCGCCAAACGTCTCTAGTCAGGCCGTGCTCTCTCCAATAATTCGCTTTCACCGAGGCAATAGCCGAGATCGTGGTCACGGTGAACGAATAAAACCGCGCCAAACGTCTCTCGTCAGGCCGTGCTCTCTCCAATAATTCGCTTTCACCGAGGCAATAGGCGAGATCGTGGTCACGGTGAACGAATAAAACCGCGCCAAACGTCTCTCGTCAGGCCGTGCTCTCTCCAATAATTCGCTTTCACCGAGGCAATAGTTGAGATCGTGGTCATGGTGAACGAATAAAACCGCGCCAAACGTCTCTCGTCAGGCCGTGCTCTCTCCAATAATTCGCTTTCACCGAGGCAATAGGCGAGATCGTGGTCACGGTGAACGAATAAAACCGCGCCAAACGTCTCTCGTCAGGCCGTGCTCTCTCCAATAATTCGCTTTCACCGAGGCAATAGGCGAGATCGTGGTCACGGTGAACGAATAAAACCGCGCCAAACGTCTCTCGTCAGGCCGTGCTCTCTCCAATAATTCGCTTTAACCGAGGCAATAGGCGAGATAGTGGTCACGGTGAACGAATAAAACCGCGCCAAACGTCTCTCGTCAGGCCGTGCTCTCTCCAATAATTCGCTTTCACCGAGGCAATAGGCGAGATCGTGGTCACGGTGAACGAATAAAACCGCGGCAAACGTCTCTCGTCAAGCCGTGCTCTCTCCAATAATTCGCTTTCACCGAGGCAATAGGCGAGATCGTGGTCACGGTGAACGAATAAAACCGCGCCAAACGTCTCTCGTCAGGCCGTGCTCTCTCCAATAATTCGCTTTCACCGAGGCAATAGGCGAGATCGTGGTCACGGTGAACGAATAAAACCGCGCCAAACGTCTCTCGTCAGGCCGTGCTCTCTCCAATAATTCGCTTTCACCGAGGCAATAGGCGAGATCGTGGTCACGGTGAACGAATAAAACCGCGCCAAACGTCTCTCGTCAGGCCGTGCTCTCTCCAATAATTCGCTTTCACCGAGGCAATAGGCGAGATCATGGTCACGGTGAACGAATAAAACCGCGCCAAACGTCTCTCGTCAGGCCGTGCTCTCTCCAATAATTCGCTTTCACCGAGGCAATAGGCGAGATCGTGGTCACGGTGAACGAATAAAACCGCGCCAAACGTCTCTCGTCAGGCCGTGCTCTCTCCAATAATTCGCTTTCACCGAGGCAATAGGCGAGATCGTGGTCACGGTGAACGAATAAAACCGCGCCGAACGTCTCTCGTCAGGCCGTGCTCTCTCCAATAATTTGCTTTCACCGAGGCAATAGGCGAGATCGTGGTCACGGTGAACGAATAAAACCGCGCCAAACGTCTCTCGTCAGGCCGTGCTCTCTCCAATAATTCGCTTTCACCGAGGCAATAGGCGAGATCGTGGTCACGGTGAACGAATAAAACCGCGCCAAACGTCTCTCGTCAGGCCGTGCTCTCTCCAATAATTCGCTTTCACCGAGGCAATAGGCGAGATCGTGGTCACGGTGAACGAATAAAACGGCGCCAAACGTCTCTCGTCAGGCCGTGCTCTCTCCAATAATTCGCTTTCACCGAGGCAATAGCCGAGATCGTGGTCACGGTGAACGAATAAAACCGCGCCAAACGTCTCTCGTCAGACCGTGCTCTCTCCAATAATTCGCTTTCACCGAGGCAATAGGCGAGATCGTGGTCACGGTGAACGAATAAAACGGCGCCAAACGTCTCTCGTCAGGCCGTGCTCTCTCCAATAATTCGCTTTCACCGAGGCAATAGGCGAGATCGTGGTCACGGTGAACGAATAAAACGGCGCCAAACGTCTCTCGTCAGGCCGTGCTCTCTCCAATAATTCGCTTTCACCGAGGCAATAGGCGAGATCGTGGTCACGGTGAACGAATAAAACCGCGCCAAACGTCTCTCGTCAGGCCGTGCTCTCTCCAATAATTCGCTTTCACCGAGGCAATAGGCGAGATCGTGGTCACGGTGAACGAATAAAACAGCGCCAAACGTCTCTCGTCAGGCCGTGCTCTCTCCAATAATTCGCTTTCACCGAGGCAATAGGCGAGATCGTGGTCACGGTGAACGAATAAAACGGCGCCAAACGTCTCTCGTCAGGCCGTGCTCTCTCCAATAATTCGCTTTCACCGAGGCAATAGGCGAGATCGTGGTCACGGTGAACGAATAAAACCGCGCCAAACGTCTCTCGTCAGGCCGTGCTCTCTCCAATAATTCGCTTTCACCGAGGCAATAGGCGAGATCGTGGTCACGGTGAACGAATAAAACGACGCCAAACGTCTCTCGTCAGGCCGTGCTCTCTCCAATAATTCGCTTTCACCGAGGCAATAGGCGAGATCGTGGTCACGGTGAACGAATAAAACGGCGCCAAACGTCTCTCGTCAGGCCGTGCTCTCTCCAATAATTCGCTTTCACCGAGGTAATAGGCGAGATCGTGGTCACGGTGAACGAATAAAACCGCGCCAAACGTCTCTCGTCAGGCCGTGCTCTCTCCAATAATTCGCTTTCACCGAGGCAATAGGCGAGATCGTGGTCACGGTGAACGAATAAAACGGCGCCAAACGTCTCTCGTCAGGCCGTGCTCTCTCCAATAATTCGCTTTCACCGAGGCAATAGGCGAGATCGTGGTCACGGTGAACGAATAAAACGGCGCCAAACGTCTCTCGTCAGGCCGTGCTCTCTCCAATAATTCGCTTTCACCGAGGCAATAGGCGAGATCGTGGTCACGGTGAACGAATAAAACGGCGCCAAACGTCTCTCGTCAGGCCCTGCTCTCTCCAATAATTCGCTTTCACCGAGGCAATAGGCGAGATCGTGGTCACGGTGAACGAATAAAACCGCGCCAAACGTCTCTCGTCAGCCCGTGCTCTCTCCAATAATTCGCTTTCACCGAGGCAATAGGCGAGATCGTGGTCACGGTGAACGAATAAAACGGCGCCAAAAGTCTCTCGTCAGGCCGTGCTCTCTCCAATAATTCGCTTTCACCGAGGCAATAGGCGAGATCGTGGTCACGGTGAACGAATAAAACCGCGCCGAACGTCTCTCGTCAGGCCGTGCTCTCTCCAATAATTCGCTTTCACCGAGGCAATAGGCGAGATCGTGGTCACGGTGAACGAATAAAACCGTGCCAAACGTCTCTCGTCAGGCCGTGCTCTCTCCAATAATTCGCTTTCACCGAGGCAATAGGCGAGATCGTGGTCACGGTGAACGAATAAAACGGCGCCAAACGTCTCTCGTCAGGCCGTGCTCTCTCCAATAATTCGCTTTCACCGAGGCAATAGGCGAGATCGTGGTCACGGTGAACGAATAAAACGGCGCCAAACGTCTCTCGTCAGGCCGTGCTCTCTCCAATAATTCGCTTTCACCGAGGCAATAGGCGAGATCGTGGTCACGGTGAACGAATAAAACGGCGCCAAACGTCTCTCGTCAGGCCGTGCTCTCTCCAATAATTCGCTTTCACCGAGGCAAAAGGCGAGATCGTGGTCACGGTGAACGAATAAAACTGCGCCAAACGTCTCTCGTCAGGCCGTGCTCTCTCCAATAATTCGCTTTCACCGAGGCAATAGGCGAGATCGTGGTCACGGTGAACGAATAAAACCGCGCCGAACGTCTCTCGTCAGGCCGTGCTCTCTCCAATAATTCGCTTTCACCGAGACAATAGGCGAGATCGTGATCACGGTGAACGAATAAAACCGCGCCAAACGTCTCTCGTCAGGCCGTGCTCTCTCCAATAATTCGCTTTCACCGAGGCAATAGGCGAGATCGTGGTCACGGTGAACGAATAAAACGGCGCCAAACGTCTCTCGTCAGGCCGTGCTCTCTCCAATAATTCGCTTTCACCGAGGCAATAGGCGAGATCGTGGTCACGGTGAACGAATAAAACGGCGCCAAACGTCTCTCGTCAGGCCGTGCTCTCTCCAATAATTCGCTTTCACCGAGGCAATAGGCGAGATCGTGGTCACGGTGAACGAATAAAACCGCGCCAAACGTCTCTCGTCAGGCCGTGCTCTCTCCAATAATTCGCTTTCACCGAGGCAATAGGCGAGATCGTGGTCACGGTGAACGAATAAAACGGCGCCAAACGTCTCTCGTCAGGCCGTGCTCTCTCCAATAATTCGCTTTCACCGAGGCAATAGGCGAGATCGTGGTCACGGTGAACGAATAAAACGGCGCCAAACGTCTCTCGTCAGGCCGTGCTCTCTCCAATAATTCGCTTTCACCGAGGCAATAGGCGAGATCGTGGTCACGGTGAACAAATAAAACGGCGCCAAACGTCTCTCGTCAGGCCGTGCTCTCTCCAATAATTCGCTTTCACCGAGGCAATAGGCGAGATCGTGGTCACGGTGAACGAATAAAACCGCGCCAAACGTCTCTCGTCAGGCCGTGCTCTCTCCAATAATTCGCTTTCACCGAGGCAATAGGCGAGATCGTGGTCACGGTGAACGAGTAAAACGGCGCCAAACGTCTCTCGTCAGGCCGTGCTCTCTCCAATAATTCGCTTTCGCCGAGGCAATAGGCGAGATCGTGGTCACGGTGAACGAATAAAACGGCGCCAAACGTCTCTCGTCAGGCCGTGCTCTCTCCAATAATTCGCTTTCACCGAGGCAAAGGCGAGATCGTGGTCACGGTGAACGAATAAAACCGCGCCAAACGTCTCTCGTCAGGCCGTGCTCTCTCCAATAATTCCCTTTCACCGAGGCAATAGGCGAGATCGTGGTCACGGTGAACGAATAAAACGGCGCCAAACGTCTCTCGTCAGGCCGTGTTCTCTCCAATAATTCGCTTTCACCGAGGCAATAGGCGAGATCGTGGTCACGGTGAACGAATAAAACGGCGCCAAACGTCTCTCGTCAGGCCGTGCTCTCTCCAATAATTCGCTTTCACCGAGGCAATAGGCGAGATCGTGGTCACGGTGAACGAATAAAACCGCGCCGAACGTCTCTCGTCAGGCAGTGCTTACTCCAATAATTCGCTTTCACCGAGGCAATAGGCGAGATCGTGGTCACGGTGAACGAATAAAACCGCGCCGAACGTCTCTCGTCAGGCCGTGCTTACTCCAATAATTCGCTTTCACCGAGGCAATAGGCGAGATCGTGGTCACGGTGAACGAATAAAACGGCGCCAAACGTCTCTCGTCAGGCCGTGCTCTCTCCAATAATTCGCTTTCACCGAGGCAATAGGCGAGATCGTGGTCACGGTGAACGAATAAAACCGCGCCGAACGTCTCTCGTCAGGCCGTGCTCACTCCAATAATTCGCTTTCACCGAGGCAATAGGCGAGATCGTGGTCACGGTGAACGAATAAAACCGCGCCGAACGTCTCTCGTCAGGCCGTGCTTACTCCAATAATCCGCTTTCACCGAGGCAATAGGCGAGATCGTGGTCACGGTGAACGAATAAAACGGCGCCAAACGTCTCTCGTCAGGCCGTGCTCTCTCCAATAATTCGCTTTCACCGAGGCAATAGGCGAGATCGTGGTCACGGTGAACGAATAAAACCGCGCCAAACGTCTCTCGTCAGGCCGTGCTCTCTCCAATAATTCGCTTTCACCGAGGCAATAGGCGAGATCGTGGTCACGGTGAACGAATAAAACGGCGCCAAACGTCTCTCGTCAGGCCGTGCTCTCTCCAATAATTCGCTTTCACCGAGGCAATAGGCGAGATCGTGGTCACGGTGAACGAATAAAACGGCGCCAAACGTCTCTCGTCAGGCCGTGCTCTCTCCAATAATTCGCTTTCACCGAGGCAATAGGCGAGATCGTGGTCACGGTGAACGAATAAAACCGCGCCAAACGTCTCTCGTCAGGCCCTGCTCTCTCCAATAATTCGCTTTCACCGAGGCAATAGGCGAGATCGTGGTCACGGTGAACGAATAAAACGGCGCCAAACGTCTCTCGTCAGGCCGTGCTCTCTCCAATATTTCGCTTTCACCGAGGCAATAGGCGAGATCGTGGTCACGGTGAACGAATAAAACCGCGCCAAACGTCTCTCGTCAGGCCGTGCTCTCTCCAATAATTCGCTTTCACCGAGGCAATAGGCGAGATCGTGGTCACGGTGAACGAAAAAACCGCGCCAAACGTCTCTCGTCAGGCCGTGCTCTCTCCAATAATTCGCTTTCACCGAGGCAATAGGCGAGATCGTGGTCACGGTGAACGAATAAAACCGCGCCAAACGTCTCTCGTCAGGCCGTGCTCTCTCCAATAATTCGCTTTCACCGAGGCAATAGCCGAGATCGTGGTCACGGTGAACGAATAAAACGGCGCCAAACGTCTCTCGTCAGGCCGTGCTCTCTCCAATAATTCGCTTTCACCGAGGCAATAGCCGAGATCGTGGTCACGGTGAACGAATAAAACGGCGCCAAACGTCTCTCGTCAGGCCGTGCTCTCTCCAATAATTCGCTTTCACCGAGGCAATAGGCGAGATCGTGGTCACGGTGAACGAATAAAACCGCGCCGAACGTCTCTTTTCAGGCCGTGCTCTCTCCAATAATTCGCTTTCACCGAGGCAATAGGCGAGATCGTGGTCACGGTGAACGAATAAAACCGCGCCGAACGTCTCTCGTCAGGCCGTGCTCTCTCCAATAATTCGCTTTCACCGAGGCAATAGGCGAGATCGTGGTCACGGTGAACGAATAAAACCGCGCCAAACGTCTCTCGTCAGGCCGTACTCTCTCCAATAATTCGCTTTCACCGAGGCAATAGGCGAGATCGTGGTCACGGTGAACGAATAAAACCGCGCCGAACGTCTCTCGTCAGGCCGTGCTCTCTCCAATAATTCGCTTTCACCGAGGCAAGAGGCAAGATCGTGGTCACGGTGAACGAATAAAACCGCGCCGAACGTCTCTCGTCAGGCCGTGCTCTCTCCAATAATTCGCTTTCACCGAGGCAATAGGCGAGATCGTGGTCACGGTGAACGAATAAAACCGCGCCGAACGTCTCTCGTCAGGCCGTGCTCTCTCCAATAATTCGCTTTCACCGAGGCAATAGGCGAGATCGTGGTAGCGGTGAACGAATAAAACGGCGCCAAACGTCTCTCGTCAGGCCGTGCTCTCTCCAATAATTCGCTTTCACCGAGGCAATAGGCGAGATCGTGGTCACGGTGAACGAATAAAACCGCGCCGAACGTCTCTCGTCAGGCCGTGCTCTCTCCAATAATTCGCTTTCACCGAGGCAATAGGCGAGATCGTGGTAGCGGTGAACGAATAAAACGGCGCCAAACGTCTCTCGTCAGGCCGTGCTCTCTCCAATAATTCGCTTTCACCGAGGCAATAGGCGAGATCGTGGTCACGGTGAACGAATAAAACCGCGCCGAACGTCTCTCGTCAGGCCGTGCTCTCTCCAATAATTCGCTTTCACCGAGGCAATAGGCGAGATCGTGGTCACGGTGAACGAATAAAACCGCGCCGAACGTCTCTCGTCAGGCCGTGCTCTCTCCAATAATTCGCTTTCACCGAGGCAATAGGCGAGATCGTGGTAGCGGTGAACGAATAAAACGGCGCCAAACGTCTCTCGTCAGGCCGTGCTCTCTCCAATAATTCGCTTTCACCGAGGCAATAGGCGAGATCGTGGTCACGGTGAACGAATAAAACCGCGCCGAACGTCTCTCGTCAGGCCGTGCTCTCTCCAATAATTCGCTTTCACCGAGGCAATAGGCGAGATCGTGGTAGCGGTGAACGAATAAAACGGCGCCAAACGTCTCTCGTCAGGCCGTGCTCTCTCCAATAATTCGCTTTCACCGAGGCAATAGGCGAGATCGTGGTCACGGTGAACGAATAAAACCGCGCCGAACGTCACTCGTCAGGCCGTGCTCTCTCCAATAATTCGCTTTCACCGAGGCAATAGGCGAGATCGTGGTCACGGTGAACGAATAAAACGGCGCCAAACGTCTCTCGTCAGGCCGTGCTCTCTCCAATAATTCGCTTTCACCGAGGCAATAGGCGAGATCGTGGTCACGGTGAACGAATAAAACCGCGCCGAACGTCTCTCGTCAGGCCGTGCTCTCTCCAATAATTCGCTTTCACCGAGGCAATAGGCGAGATCGTGGTCACGGTGAACGAATAAAGCCGCGCCAAACGTCTCTCGTCAGGCCGTGCTCTCTCCAATAATTCGCTTTCACCGAGGCAATAGGCGAGATCGTGGTCACGGTGAACGAATAAAACCGCGCCGAACGTCTCTCGTCAGGCCGTGCTCTCTCCAATAATTCGCTTTCACCGAGGCAATAGGCGAGATCGTGGTCACGGTGAACGAATAAAACGGCGCCAAACGTCTCTCGTCAGGCCGTGCTCTCTCCAATAATTCGCTTTCACCGAGGCAATAGGCGAGATCGTGGTCACGGTGAACGAATAAAACCGCGCCAAACGTCTCTCGTCAGGCCGTGCTCTCTCCAATAATTCGCTTTCACCGAGGCAATAGGCGAGATCGTGGTCACGGTGAACGAATAAAACGGCGCCAAACGTCTCTCGTCAGGCCGTGCTCTCTCCAATAATTCGCTTTCACCGAGGCAATAGGCGAGATCGTGGTCACGGTGAACGAATAAAACCGCGCCAAACGTCTCTCGTCAGGCCGTGCTCTCTCCAATAATTCGCTTTCACCGAGGCAATAGGCGAGATCGTGGTCACGGTGAACGAATAAAACCGCGCCAAACGTCTCTCGTCAGGCCGTGCTCTCTCCAATAATTCGCTTTCACCGAGGCAATAGGCGAGATCGTGGTCACGGTGAACGAATAAAACCGCGCCGAACGTCTCTCGTCAGGCCGTGCTTACTCCAATAATTCCCTTTCACCGAGGCAGTAGGCGAGATCGTGGTCACGGTGAACGAATAAAACCGCGCCAAACGTCTCTCGTCAGGCCGTGCTCTCTCCAATAATTCGCTTTCACCGAGGCAATAGGCGAGATCGTGGTCACGGTGAACGAATAAAACGGCGCCAAACGTCTCTCGTCAGGCCGTGCTCTCTCCAATAATTCGCTTTCACCGAGGCAATAGCCGAGATCGTGGTCACGGTGAACGAATAAAACCGCGCCAAACGTCTCTCATCAGGCCGTGCTCTCTCCAATAATTCGCTTTCACCGAGGCAATAGGCGAGATCGTGGTCACGGTCAACGAATAAAACCGCGCCAAACGTCTCTCGTCAGGCCGTGCTCTCTCCAATAATTCGCTTTCACCGAGGCAATAGCCGAGATCGTGGTCACGGTGAACGAATAAAACCGCGCCAAACGTCTCTCGTCAGGCCGTGCTCTCTCCAATAATTCGCTTTCACCGAGGCAATAGCCGAGATCGTGGTCACGGTGAACGAATAAAATGGCGCCAAACGTCTCTCGTCAGGCCGTGCTCTCTCCAATAATTCGCTTTCACCGAGGCAATAGGCGAGATCGTGGTCACGGTGAACGAATAAAACCGCGCCAAACGTCTCTCGTCAGGCCGTGCTCTCTCCAATAATTCGCTTTCACCGAGGCAATAGCCGAGATCGTGGTCACGGGTGAACGAATAAAACGGCGCCAAACGTCTCTCGTCAGGCCGTGCTCTCTCCAATAATTCGCTTTCACCGAGGCAATAGCCGAGATCGTGGTCACGGTGAACGAATAAAACCGCGCCAAACGTCTCTCGTCAGGCCGTGCTCTCTCCAATAATTCGCTTTCACCGAGGCAATAGGCGAGATCGTGGTCACGGTGAACGAATAAAACCGCGCCAAACGTCTCTCGTCAGGCCGTGCTCTCTCCAATAATTCGCTTTCACCGAGGCAATAGCCGAGATCGTGGTCACGGTGAACGAATAAAACGGCGCCAAACGTCTCTCGTCAGGCCGTGCTCTCTCCAATAATTCGCTTTCACCGAGGCAATAGCTGAGATCGTGGTCACGGTGAACGAATAAAACGGCGCCAAACGTCTCTCGTCAGGCCGTGCTCTTTCCAATAATTCGCTTTCACCGAGGCAATAGGCGAGATCGTGGTCACGGTGAACGAATAAAACCGCGCCGAACGTCTCTTTTCAGGCCGTGCTCTCTCCAATAATTCGCTTTCACCGAGGCAATAGGCGAGATCGTGGTCACGGTGAACGAATAAAACCGCGCCGAACGTCTCTCGTCAGGCCGTGCTCTCTCCAATAATTCGCTTTCACCGAGGCAATAGGCGAGATCGTGGTCACGGTGAACGAATAAAACCGCGCCAAACGTCTCTCGTCAGGCCGTGCTCTCTCCAATAATTCGCTTTCACCGAGGCAATAGGCGAAATCGTGGTCACGGTGAACGAATAAAACCGCGCCGAACGTCTCTCGTCAGGCCGTGCTCTCTCCAATAATTCGCTTTCACCGAGGCAATAGGCGAGATCGTGGTCACGGTGAACGAATAAAACCGCGCCGAACGTCTCTCGTCAGGCCGTGCTCTCTCCAATAATTCGCTTTCACCGAGGCAATGGGCGAGATCGTGGTCACGGTGAACGAATAAAACCGCGCCGAACGTCTCTCGTCAGGCCGTGCTCTCTCCAATAATTCGCTTTCACCGAGGCAATAGGCGAGATCGTGGTAGCGGTGAACGAATAAAACGGCGCCAAACGTCTCTCGTCAGGCCGTGCTCTCTCCAATAATTCGCTTTCACCGAGGCAATAGGCGAGATCGTGGTCACGGTGAACGAATAAAACCGCGCCGAACGTCTCTCGTCAGGCCGTGCTCTCTCCAATAATTCGCTTTCACCGAGGCAATAGGCGAGATCGTGGTCACGGTGAACGAATAAAACGGCGCCAAACGTCTCTCGTCATTCCGTGCTCTCTCCAATAATTCGCTTTCACCGAGGCAATAGGCGAGATCGTGGTCACGGTGAACGAATAAAACCGCGCCGAACGTCTCTCGTCAGGCCGTGCTCTCTCCAATAATTCGCTTTCACCGAGGCAATAGGCGAGATCGTGGTCACGGTGAACGAATAAAACCGCGCCAAACGTCTCTCGTCAGGCCGTGCTCTCTCCAATAATTCGCTTTCACCGAGGCAATAGGCGAGATCGTGGTCACGGTGAACGAATAAAACCGCGCCGAACGTCTCTCGTCAGGCCGTGCTCTCTCCAATAATTCGCTTTCACCGAGGCAATAGGCGAGATCGTGGTCACGATGAACGAATAAAACGGCGCCAAACGTCTCTCGTCAGGCCGTGCTCTCTCCAATAATTCGCTTTCACCGAGGCAATAGGCGAGATCGTGGTCACGGTGAACGAATAAAACCGCGCCAAACGTCTCTCGTCAGGCCGTGCTCTCTCCAATAATTCGCTTTCACCGAGGCAATAGGCGAGATCGTGGTCACGGTGAACGAATAAAACGGCGCCAAACGTCTCTCGTCAGGCCGTGCTCTCTCCAATAATTCGCTTTCACCGAGGCAATAGGCGAGATCGTGGTCACGGTGAACGAATAAAACCGCGCCAAACGTCTCTCGTCAGGCCGTGCTCTCTCCAATAATTCGCTTTCACCGAGGCAATAGGCGAGATCGTGGTCACGGTGAACGAATAAAACCGCGCCAAACGTCTCTCGTCAGGCCGTGCTCTCTCCAATAATTCGCTTTCACCGAGGCAATAGGCGAGATCGTGGTCACGGTGAACGAATAAAACCGCGCCGAACGTCTCTCGTCAGGCCGTGCTTACTCCAATAATTCCCTTTCACCGAGGCAATAGGCGAGATCGTGGTCACGGTGAACGAATAAAACCGCGCCAAACGTCTCTCGTCAGGCCGTGCTCTGTCCAATAATTCGCTTTCACCGAGGCAATAGGCGAGATCGTGGTCACGGTGAACGAATAAAACGGCGCCAAACGTCTCTCGTCAGGCCGTGCTCTCTCCAATAATTCGCTTTCACCGAGGCAATAGCCGAGATCGTGGTCACGGTGAACGAATAAAACCGCGCCAAACGTCTCTCGTCAGGCCGTGCTCTTTCCAATAATTCGCTTTCACAGAGGCAATAGGCGAGATCGTGGTCACGGTGAACGAATAAAACCGCGCCAAACGTCTCTCGTCAGGCCGTGCTCTCTCCAATAATTCGCTTTCACCGAGGCAATAGGCGAGATCGTGGTCACGGTGAACGAATAAAACCGCGCCAAACGTCTCTCGTCAGGCCGTGCTCTCTCCAATAATTCGCTTTCACCGAGGCAATAGGCGAGATCGTGGTCACGGTGAACGAATAAAACGGCGCCAAACGTCTCTCGTCAGGCCGTGCTCCCTCCAATAATTCGCTTTCACCGAGGCAATAGCCGAGATCGTGGTCACGGTGAACGAATAAAACCGCGCCAAACGTCTCTCGTCAGGCCGTGCTCTCTCCAATAATTCGCTTTCACCGAGGCAATAGGCGAGATCGTGGTCACGGTGAACGAATAAAACGGCGCCAAACGTCTCTCGTCAGGCCGTGCTCTCTCCAATAATTCGCTTTCACCGAGGCAATAGCCGAGATCGTGGTCACGGTGAACGAATAAAACCGCGCCAAACGTCTCTCGTCAGGCCGTGCTCTCTCCAATAATTCGCTTTCACCGAGGCAATAGGCGAGATCGTGGTCACGGTGAACGAATAAAACGGCGCCAAACGTCTCTCGTCAGGCCGTGCTCTCTCCAATAATTCGCTTTCACCGAGGCAATAGCCGAGATCGTGGTCACGGTGAACGAATAAAACCGCGCCAAACGTCTCTCGTCAGGCCGTGCTCTCTCCAATAATTCGCTTTCACCGAGGCAATAGCCGAGATCGTGGTCACGGTGAACGATTAAAACCGCGCCGAACGTCTCTCGTCAGTTCGTGCTCTCTCCAATAATTCGCTTTCACCGAGGCAATAGCCGAGATCGTGGTCACGGTGAACGAATAAAACCGCGCCGAACGTCTCTCGTCAGGCCGTGCTCTCTCCAATAATTCGCTTTCACCGAGGCAATAGCCGAGATCGTGGTCACGGTGAACGAATAAAACGGCGCCAAACGTCTCTCGTCAGGCCGTGCTCTATCTCCAATAATTCGCTTTCACCAAGGCAATAGCCGAGATCGTGGTCACGGTGAACGAATAAAACCGCGCCGAACGTCTCTCGTCAGGCCGTGCTCTCTCCAATAATTCGCTTTCACCGAGGCAATAGGCGAGATCGTGGTCACGGTGAACGAATAAAACGGCGCCAAACGTCTCTCGTCAGGCCGTGCTCTCTCCAATAATTCGCTTTCACCGAGGCAATAGCCGAGATCGTGGTCACGGTGAACGAATAAAACCGCGCCAAACGTCTCTCGTCAGGCCGTGCTCTCTCCAATAATTCGCTTTCACCGAGGCAATAGCCGAGATCGTGGTCACGGTGAACGAATAAAACCGCGCCGAACGTCTCTCGTCAGGCCGTGCTCTCTCCAATAATTCGCTTTCACCGAGGTAATAGCCGAGATCGTGGTCACGGTGAACGAATAAAACCGCGCCAAACGTCTCTCGTCAGGCCGTGCTCTCTCCAATAATTCGCTTTCACCGAGGCAATAGCCGAGATCGTGGTCACGGTGAACGAATAAAACCGCGCCGAACGTCTCTCGTCAGGCCGTGCTCTCTCCAATAATTCGCTTTCACCGAGGCAATAGCCGAGATCGTGGTCACGGTGAACGAATAAAACCGCGCCGAACGTCTCTCGTCAGGCCGTGCTCTCTCCAATAATTCGCTTTCACCGAGGCAATAGCCGAGATCGTGGTCACGGTGAACGAATAAAACGGCGCCAAACGTCTCTCGTCAGGCCGTGCTCTCTCCAATAATTCGCTTTCACCGAGGCAATAGCCGAGATCGTGGTCACGGTGAACGAATAAAAACCGCGCCAAACGTCTCTCGTCAGGCCGTGCTCTCTCCAATAATTCGCTTTCACCGAGGCAATAGGCGAGATCGTGGTCACGGTGAACGAATAAAACCGCGCCAAACGTCTCTCGTCAGGCCGTGCTCTCTCCAATAATTCGCTTTCACCGAGGCAATAGCCGAGATCGTGGTCACGGTGAACGAATAAAACCGCGCCAAACGTCTCTCGTCAGGCCGTGCTCTCTCCAATAATTCGCTTTCACCGAGGCAATAGCCGAGCTCGTGGTCACGGTGAACGAATAAAACGGCGCCAAACGTCTCTCGTCAGGCCGTGCTCTCTCCAATAATTCGCTTTCACCGAGGCAATAGGCGAGATCGTGGTCACGGTGAACGAATAAAACCGCGCCAAACGTCTCTCGTCAGGCCGTGCTCTCTCCAATAATTCGCTTTCACCGAGGCAATAGCCGAGATCGTGGTCACGGTGAACGAATAAAACGGCGCCAAACGTCTCTCGTCAGGCCGTGCTCTCTTCAATAATTCGCTTTCACCGAGGCAATAGCCGAGATCGTGGTCACGGTGAACGAATAAAACGGCGCCAAACGTCTCTCGTCAGGCCGTGCTCTCTCCAATAATTCGCTTTCACCGAGGCAATAGGCGAGATCGTGGTCACGGTGAACGAATAAAACCGCGCCGAACGTCTCTCGTCAGGCCGTGCTCTCTCCAATAATTCGCTTTCACCGAGGCAATAGCCGAGATCGCGGTCACGGTGAACGAATAAAACGGCGCCAAACGTCTCTCGTCAGGCCGTGCTCTCTCCAATAATTCGCTTTCACCGAGGCAATAGGCGAGATCGTGGTCACGGTGAACGAATAAAACCGCGCCGAACGTCTCTCGTCAGGCCGTGCTCTCTCCAATAATTCGCTTTCACCGAGGCAATAGCCGAGATCGTGGTCACGGTGAACGAATAAAACCGCGCCAAACGTCTCTCGTCAGGCCGTGCTCTCTCCAATAATTCGCTTTCACCGAGGCAATAGCCGAGATCGTGGTCACGGTGAATGAATAAAACGGCGCCAAATGTCTCTCGTCAGGCCGTGCTCTATCCAATAATTCGCTTTCACCGAGGCAATAGCCGAGATCGTGGTCACGGTGAACGAATAAAACCGCGCCAAACGTCTCTCGTCAGGCCGTGCTCTCTACAATAATTCGCTTTCACCGAGGCAATAGGCGAGATCGTGGTCACGGTGAACGAATAAAACGGCGCCAAACGTCGCTCGTCAGGCCGTGCTCTCTCCAATAATTCGCTTTCACCGAGGCAATAGGCGAGATCGTGGTCACGGTGAACGAATAAAACGGCGCCAAACGTCTCTCGTCAGGCCGTGCTCTCTCCAATAATTCGCTTTCACCGAGGCAATAGGCGAGATCGTGGTCACGGTGAACGAATAAAACCGCGCCGAACGTCTCTCGTCAGGCCGTGCTCTCTCCAATAATTCGCTTTCACCGAGGCAATAGGCGAGATCGTGGTCACGGTGAACGAATAAAACCGCGCCAAACGTCTCTCGTCAGGCCGTGCTCTCTCCAATAATTCGCTTTCACCGAGGCAATAGGCGAGATCGTGGTCACGGTGAACGAATAAAACCGCGCCAAACGTCTCTCGTCAGGCCGTGCTCTCTCCAATAATTCGCTTTCACCGAGGCAATAGGCGAGATCGTGGTCACGGTGAACGAATAAAACGGCGCCAAAGGTCTCTCGTCAGGCCGTGCTCTCTCCAATAATTCGCTTTCACCGAGGCAATAGCCGAGATCGTGGTCACGGTGAACGAATAAAACCGCGCCAAACGTCTCTCGTCAGGCCGTGCTCTCTCCAATAATTCGCTTCCACCGAGGCAATAGGCGAGATCGTGGTCACGGTGAACGAATAAAACGGCGCCAAACGTCTCTCGTCAGGCCGTGCTCTCTCCAATAATTCGCTTTCACCGAGGCAATAGCCGAGATCGTGGTCACGGTGAACGAATAAAACCGCGCCAAACGTCTCTCGTCAGGCCGTGCTCTCTCCAATAATTCGCTTTCACCGAGGCAATAGGCGAGATCGTGGTCACGGTGAACGAATAAAACGGCGCCAAACGTCTCTCGTCAGGCCGTGCTCTCTCCAATAATTCGCTTTCACCGAGGCAATAGCCGAGATCGTGGTCACGGTGAACGAATAAAACCGCGCCAAACGTCTCTCGTCAGGCCGTGCTCTCTCCAATAATTCGCTTTCACCGAGGCAATAGCCGAGATCGTGGTCACGGTGAACGAATAAAACCGCGCCGAACGTCTCTCGTCAGGCCGTGCTCTCTCCAATAATTCGCTTTCACCGAGGCAATAGCCGAGACCGTGGTCACGGTGAACGAATAAAACCGCGCCGAACGTCTCTCGTCAGGCCGTGCTCTCTCCAATAATTCGCTTTCACCGAGGCAATAGCCGAGATCGTGGTCACGGTGAACGAATAAAACGGCGCCAAACGTCTCTCGTCAGGCCGTGCTCTCTCCAATAATTCGCTTTCACCGAGGCAATAGCCGAGATCGTGGTCACGGTGAACGAATAAAACCGCGCCAAACGTCTCTCGTCAGGCCGTGCTCTCTCCAATAATTCGCTTTCACCGAGGCAATAGGCGAGATCGTGGTCACGGTGAACGAATAAAACGGCGCCAAACGTCTCTCGTCAGGCCGTGCTCTCTCCAATAATTCGCTTTCACCGAGGCAATAGCCGAGATCGTGGTCACGGTGAACGAATAAAACCGCGCCAAACGTCTCTCGTCAGGCCGTGCTCTCTCCAATAATTCGCTTTCACCGAGGCAATAGCCGAGATCGTGGTCACGGTGAACGAATAAAACCGCGCCGAACGTCTCTCGTCAGGCCGTGCTCTCTCCAATAATTCGCTTTCACCGAGGCAATAGCCGAGATCGTGGTCACGGTGAACGAATAAAACCGCGCCAAACGTCTCTCGTCAGGCCGTGCTCTCTCCAATAATTCGCTTTCACCGAGGCAATAGCCGAGATCGTGGTCACGGTGAACGAATAAAACCGCGCCGAACGTCTCTCGTCAGGCCGTGCTCTCTCCAATAATTCGCTTTCACCGAGGCAATAGCCGAGATCGTGGTCACGGTGAACGAATAAAACCGCGCCGAACGTCTCTCGTCAGGCCGTGCTCTCTCCAATAATTCGCTTTCACCGAGGCAATAGCCGAGATCGTGGTCACGGTGAACGAATAAAACGGCGCCAAACGTCTCTCGTCAGGCCGTGCTCTCTCCAATAATTCGCTTTCACCCAGGCAATAGCCGAGATCGTGGTCACGGTGAACGAATAAAACCGCGCCGAACGTCTCTCGTCAGGCCGTGCTCTCTCCAATAATTCACTTTCACCGAGGCAATAGGCGAGATCGTGGTCACGGTGAACGAATAAAACCGCGCCGAACGTCTCTCGTCAGGCCGTGCTCTCTCCAATAATTCGCTTTCACCGAGGCAATAGCCGAGATCGTGGTCACGGTGAACGAATAAAACCGCGCCAAACGTCTCTCGTCAGGCCGTGCTCTCTCCAATAATTCGCTTTCACCGAGGCAATAGCCGAGATCGTGGTCACGGTGAACGAATAAAACCGCGCCAAACGTCTCTCGTCAGGCCGTGCTCTCTCCAATAATTCGCTTTCACCGAGGCAATAGGCGAGATCGTGGTCACGGTGAACGAATAAAACCGCGCCGAACGTCTCTCGTCAGGCCGTGCTCTCTCCAATAATTCGCTTTCACCGAGGCAATAGCCGAGATCGTGGTCACGGTGAACGAATAAAACGGCGCCAAACGTCTCTCGTCAGGCCGTGCTCTCTCCAATAATTCGCTTTCACCGAGGCAATAGCCGAGATCGTGGTCACGGTGAACGAATAAAACCGCGCCAAACGTCTCTCGTCAGGCCGTGCTCTCTCCAATAATTCGCTTTCACCGAGGCAATAGGCGAGATCGTGGTCACGGTGAACGAATAAAACCGCGCCAAACGTCTCTCGTCAGGCCGTGCTCTCTCCAATAATTCGCTTTCACCGAGGCGATAGCCGAGATCGTGGTCACGGTGAACGAATAAAACCGCGCCAAACGTCTCTCGTCAGGCCGTGCTCTCTCCACTAATTCGCTTTCACCGAGGCAATAGCCGAGATCGTGGTCACGGTGAACGAATAAAACGGCGCCAAACGTCTCTCGTCAGGCCGTGCTCTCTCCAATAATTCGCTTTCACCGAGGCAATAGGCGAGATCGTGGTCACGGTGAACGAATAAAACCGCGCCAAACGTCTCTCGTCAGGCCGTGCTCTCTCCAATAATTCGCTTTCACCGAGGCAATAGCCGAGATCGTCGTCACGGTGAACGAATAAAACAACGCCAAACGTCTCTCGTCAGGCCGTGCTCTCTCCAATAATTCGCTTTCACCGAGGCCATAGCCGAGATCGTGGTCGCGGTGAACGAATAAAACCGCGCCAAACGTCTCTCGTCAGGCCGTGCTCTCTCCAATAATTCGCTTTCACCGAGGCAATAGGCGAGATCGTGGTCACGGTGAACGAATAAAACCGCGCCAAACGTCTCTCGTCAGGCCGTGCTCTCTCCAATAATTCGCTTTCACCGAGGCAATAGCCGAGATCGTGGTCACGTGAACGAATAAAACGGCGCCAAACGTCTCTCGTCAGGCCGTGCTCTCTCCAATAATTCGCTTTCACCGAGGCAATAGGCGAGATCGTGGTCACGGTGAACGAATAAAACCGCGCCAAACGTCTCTCGTCAGGCCGTGCTCTCTCCAATAATTCGCTTTCACCGAGGCAATAGGCGAGATCGTGGTCACGGTGAACGAGTAAAACGGCGCCAAACGTCTCTCGTCAGGCCGTGCTCTCTCCAATAATTCGCTTTCACCGAGGCAATAGGCGAGATCGTGGTCACGGTGAACGAATAAAACGGCGCCAAACGTCTCTCGTCAGGCCGTGCTCTCTCCAATAATTCGCTTTCACCGAGGCAGTAGGCGAGATCGTGGTCACGGTGAACGAATAAAACGGCGCCGAACGTCTCTCGTCAGGCCATGCTCTCTCCAATAATTCGCTTTCACCGAGGCAATAGGCGAGATCGTGGTCACGGTGAACGAATAAAACGGCGCCAAACGTCTCTCGTCAGGCCGTGCTCTCTCCAATAATTCGCTTTCACCGAGGCAATAGGCGAGATCGTGGTCACGGTGAACGAATAAAACCGCGCCAAACGTCTCTCGTCGGGCCGTGCTCTCTCCAATAATTCGCTTTCACCGAGGCAATAGCCGAAATCGTGGTCACGGTGAACGAATAAAACCGCGCCAAACGTCTCTCGTCAGGCCGTGCTCTCTCCAATAATTCGCTTTCACCGAGGCAATAGCCGAGATCGTGGTCACGGTGAACGAATAAAACGGCGCCAAACGTCTCTCGTCAGGCCATGCTCTCTCCAATAATTCGCTTTCACCGAGGCAATAGGCGAGATCGTGGTCACGGTGAACGAATAAAACCGCGCCAAACGTCTCTCGTCAGGCCGTGCTCTCTCCAATAATTCGCTTTCACCGAGGCAATAGCCGAGATCGTGGTCACGGTGAACGAATAAAACGGCGCCAAACGTCTCTCGTCAGGCCGTGCTCTCTCCAATAATTCGCTTTCACCGAGGCAATAGCCGAGATCGTGGTCACGGTGAACGAATAAAACCGCGCCAAACGTCTCTCGTCAGGCCGTGCTCTCTCCAATAATTCGCTTTCACCGAGGCAATAGGCGAGATCGTGGTCACGGTGAACGAATAAAACCGCGCCAAACGTCTCTCGTCAGGCCGTGCTCTCTCCAATAATTCGCTTTCACCGAGGCAATAGCCGAGATCGTGGTCACGGTGAACGAATAAAACGGCGCCAAACGTCTCTCGTCAGGCCGTGCTCTCTCCAATAATTCGCTTTCACCGAGGCAATAGGCGAGATCGTGGTCACGGTGAACGAATAAAACCGCGCCAAACGTCTCTCGTCAGGCCGTGCTCTCTCCAATAATTCGCTTTCACCGAGGCAATAGCCGAGATCGTGGTCACGGTGAACGAATAAAACGGCGCCAAACGTATCTCGTCAGGCCGTGCTCTCTCCAATAATTCGCTTTCACCGAGGCAATAGGCGAGATTGTGGTCACGGTGAACGAATAAAACCGCGCCGAACGTCTCTCGTCAGGCCGTGCTCTCTCCAATAATTCGCTTTCACCGAGGCAATAGCCGAGATCGTGGTCACGGTGAACGAATAAAACGGCGCCAAACGTCTCATGTCAGGCCGTGCTCTCTCCAATAATTCGCTTTCACCGAGGCAATAGGCGAGATCGTGGTCACGGTGAACGAATAAAACCGCGCCGAACGTCTCTAGTCAGGCCGTGCTCTCTCCAATAATTCGCTTTAACCGAGGCAATAGCCGAGATCGTGGTCACGGTGAACGAATAAAACCGCGCCAAACGTCTCTCGTCAGGCCGTGCTCTCTCCAATAATTCGCTTTCACCGAGGCAATAGCCGAGATCGTGGTCACGGTGAACGAATAAAACGGCGCCAAACGTCTCTCGTCAGGCCGTGCTCTCTCCAATAATTCGCTTTCACCGAGGCAGTAGCCGAGATCGTGGTCACGGTGAACGAATAAAACCGCGCCAAACGTCTCTCGTCAGGCCGTGCTCTCTACAATAATTCGCTTTCACCGAGGCAATAGGCGAGATCGTGGTCACGGTGAACGAATAAAACGGTGCCAAACGTCTCTCGTCAGGCCGTGCTCTCTCCAATAATTCGCTTTCACCGAGGCAATAGGCGAGATCGTGGTCACGGTGAACGAATAAAACGGCGCCAAACGTCTCTCGTCAGGCCGTGCTCTCTCCAATAATTCGCTTTCACCGAGGCAATAGGCGAGATCGTGGTCACGGTGAACGAGTAAAACGGCGCCAAACGTCTCTCGTCAGGCCGTGCTCTCTCCAATAATTCGCTTTCACCGAGGCAATAGGCGAGATCGTGGTCACGGTGAACGAATAAAACGGCGCCAAACGTCTCTCGTCAGGCCGTGCTCTCTCCAATAATTCGCTTTCACCGAGGCAATAGGCGAGATCGTGGTCACGGTGAACGAATAAAACGGCGCCGAACGTCTCTCGTCAGGCCGTGCTCTCTCCAATAATTCGCTTTCACCGA
The DNA here is from genome assembly GCF_016920785.2 of Ixodes scapularis. Taxonomy (NCBI): domain Eukaryota; kingdom Metazoa; phylum Arthropoda; class Arachnida; order Ixodida; family Ixodidae; genus Ixodes; species Ixodes scapularis. The sequence continues at coordinate 96,786 of NW_024610477.1, forward strand.
GGCAATAGGCGAGATCGTGGTCACGGTGAACGAATAAAACGGCGCCAAACGTCTCTCGTCAGGCCGTGCTCTCTCCAATAATTCGCTTTCACCGAGGCAATAGGCGAGATCGTGGTCACGGTGAACGAATAAAACCGCGCCAAACGTCTCTCGTCAGGCCGTGCTCTCTCCAATAATTCGCTTTCACCGAGGCAATAGGCGAGATCGTGGTCACGGTGAACGAATAAAACGGCGCCAAGCGTCTCTCGTCAGGCCGTGCTCTCTCCAATAATTCGCTTTCACCGAGGCAATAGGCGAGATCGTGGTCACGGTGAACGAATAAAACGGCGCCAAACGTCTCTCGTCAGGCCGTGCTCTCTCCAATAATTCGCTTTCACCGAGGCAATAGGCGAGATCGTGGTCACGGTGAACGAATAAAACAGCGCCAAACGTCTCTCGTCAGGCCGTGCTCTCTCCAATAATTCGCTTTCACCGAGGCAATAGGCGAGATCGTGGTCACGGTGAACGAATAAAACCGCGCCGAACGTCTCTCGTCAGGCCGTGCTTACTCCAATAATTCGCTTTCACCGAGGCAATAGGCGAGATCGTGGTCACGGTGAACGAATAAAACCGCGCCAAACGTCTCTCGTCAGGCCGTGCTCTCTCCAATAATTCGCTTTCACCGAGGCAATAGGCGAGATCGTGGTCACGGTGAACGAATAAAACGGCGCCAAACGTCTCTCGTCAGGCCGTGCTCTCTCCAATAATTCGCTTTCACCGAGGCAATAGGCGAGATCGTGGTCACGGTGAACGAATAAAACAGCGCCAAACGTCTCTCGTCAGGCCGTGCTCTCTCCAATAATTCGCTTTCACAGAGGCAATAGGCGAGATCGTGGTCACGGTGAACGAATAAAACCGCGCCAAACGTCTCTCGTCAGGCCGTGCTCTCTCCAATAATTCGCTTTCACCGAGGCAATAGGCGAGATCGTGGTCACGGTGAACGAATAAAACCGCGCCGAACGTCTCTCGTCAGGCCGTGCTCTCTCCAATAATTCGCTTTCACCGAGGCAATAGGCGAGATCGTGGTCACGGTGAACGAATAAAACGGCGCCAAACGTCTCTCGTCAGGCCGTGCTCTCTCCAATAATTCGCTTTCACCGAGGCAATAGGCGAGATCGTGGTCACGGTGAACGAATAAAACCGCGCCAAACGTCTCTCGTCAGGCCGTGCTCTCTCCAATAATTCGCTTTCACCGAGGCAATAGGCGAGATCGTGGTCACGGTGAACGAATAAAACCGCGCCGAACGTCTCTCGTCAGGCCGTGCTTACTCCAATAATTCGCTTTCACCGAGGCAATAGGCGAGATCGTGGTCACGGTGAACGAATAAAACCGCGCCAAACGTCTCTCGTCAGGCCGTGCTCTCTCCAATAATTCGCTTTCACCGAGGCAATAGGCGAGATCGTGGTCACGGTGAACGAATAAAACGGCGCCAAACGTCTCTCGTCAGGCCGTGCTCTCTCCAATAATTCGCTTTCACCGAGGCAATAGGCGAGATCGTGGTCACGGTGAACGAATAAAACGGCGCCAAACGTCTCTCGTCAGGCCGTGCTCTCTCCAATAATTCGCTTTCACCGAGGCAATAGGCGAGATCGTGGTCATGGTGAACGAATAAAACGGCGCCAAACGTCTCTCGTGTGGCCGTGCTCTCTCCAATAATTCGCTTTCACCGAGGCAATAGGCGAGATCGTGGTCACGGTGAACGAATAAAACCGCGCCGAACGTCTCTCGTCAGGCCGTGCTCTCTCCAATAATTCGTTTTCACCAAGGCAATAGGCGAGATCGTGGTCACCGTGAACGAATAAAACCGCGCCGAACGTCTCTCGTCAGGCCGTGCTCTCTCCAATAATTCGCTTTCACCGAGGCAATAGGCGAGATCGTGGTCACGGTGAACGAATAAAACCGCGCCAAACGTCTCTCGTCAGGCCGTGCTCTCTCCAATAATTCGCTTTCACCGAGGCAATAGGCGAGATCGTGGTCACGGTGAACGAATAAACAGGCGCCAAACGTCTCTCGTCAGGCCGTGCTCTCTCCAATAATTCGCTTTCACCGAGGCAATAGGCGAGATCGTGGTCACGGTGAACGAATAAAACGGCGCCAAACGTCTCTCGTCAGGCCGTGCTCTCTCCAATAATTCGCTTTCACCGAGGCAATAGGCGAAATCGTGGTCACGGTGAACGAATAAAACGCCGCCAAACGTCTCTCGTCAGGCCGTGCTCTCTCCAATAATTCGCTTTCACCGAGGCAATAGGCGAGATCGTGGTCACGGTGAACGAATAAAACGGCGCCAAACGTCTCTCGTCAGGCCGTGCTCTCTCCAATAATTCGCTTTCACCGAGGCAATAGGCGAGATCGTGGTCACGGTGAACGAATAAAACGGCGCCAAACGTCTCTCGTCAGGCCGTGCTCTCTCCAATAATTCGCTTTCACCGAGGCAATAGGCGAGATCGTGGTCACGGTGAACGAATAAAACGGCGCCAAACGTCTCTCGTCAGGCCGTGCTCTCTCCAATATTTCGCTTTCACCGAGGCAATAGGCGAGATCGTGGTCACGCTGAACGAATAAAACGGCGCCAAACGTCTCTCGTCAGACCGTGCTCTCTCCAATAATTCGCTTTCACCGAGGCAATAGGCGAGATCGTGGTCACGGTGAACGAATAAAACCGCGCCAAACGTCTCTCGTCAGGCCGTGCTCTCTCCAATAATTCGCTTTCACCGAGGCAATAGGCGAGATCGTGGTCACGGTGAACGAATAAAACGGCGCCAAACGTCTCTCGTCAGGCCGTGCTCTCTTCAATAATTCGCTTTCACCGAGGCAATATGCGAGATCGTGGTCACGGTGAACGAATAAAACGGCGCCAAACGTCTCTCGTCAGGCCGTGCTCTCTCCAATAATTCGCTTTCACCGAGGCAATAGGCGAGATCGTGGTCACGGTGAACGAATAAAACGGCGCCAAACGTCTCTCGTCAGGCCGTGCTCTCTCCAATAATTCGCTTTCACCGAGGCAATAGGCGAGATCGTGGTCACGGTGAACGAATAAAACGGCGCCAAACGTCTCTCGTCAGGCCGTGCTCTCTCCAATAATTCGCTTTCACCGAGGCAATAGGCGAGATCGTGGTCACGGTGAACGAATAAAACGGCGCCAAACGTCTCTCGTCAGGCCGTGCTCTCTCCAATAATTCGCTTTCACCGAGGCAATAGGCGAGATCGTGGTCACGGTGAACGAATAAAACGGCGCCAAACGTCTCTCGTCAGGCCGTGCTCTCTCCAATAATTCGCTGTCACCGAGGCAATAGGCGAGATCGTGGTCACGGTGAACGAATAAAACGGCGCCAAACGTCTCTCGTCAGGCCGTGCTCTCTCCAATAATTCGCTTTCACCGAGGCAATAGGCGAGATCGTGGTCACGGTGAACGAATAAAACGGCGCCAAACGTCTCTCGTCAGGCCGTGCTCTCTCCAATAATTCGCTTTCACCGAGGCAATAGACGAGATCGTGGTCACGGTGAACGAATAAAACCGCGCCAAACGTCTCTCGTCAGGCCGTGCTCTCTCCAATAATTCGCTTTCACCGAGGCAATAGGCGAGATCGTGGTCACGGTGAACGAATAAAACGGCGCCAAACGTCTCTCGTCAGGCCATGCTCTCTCCAATAATTCGCTTTCGCCGAGGCAATAGGCGAGATCGTGGTCACGGTGAACGAATAAAACGGCGCCAAACGTCTCTCGTCAGGCCGTGCTCTCTCCAATAATTCGCTTTCACCGAGGCAATAGCGAGATCGTGGTCACGGTGAACGAATAAAACGGCGCCAAACGTCTCTCGTCAGGCCGTGCTCTCTCCAATAATTCGCTTTCACCGAGGCAATAGGCGAGATCGTGGTCACGGTGAACGAATAAAACGGCGCCAAACGTCTCTCGTTAGGCCGTGCTCTCTCCAATAATTCGCTTTCACCGAGGCAATAGGCGAGATCGTGGTCACGGTGAACGAATAAAACGGCGCCAAACGTCTCTCGTCAGGCCGTGCTCTCTCCAATAATTCGCTTTCACCGAGGCAATGGGCGAGATCGTGGTCACGGTGAACGAGTAAAACGGCGCCAAACGTCTCTCGTCAGGCCGTGCTCTCTCCAATAATTCGCTTTCACCGAGGCAATAGGCGAGATCGTGGTCACGGTGAACGAATAAAACGGCGCCAAACGTCTCTCGTCAGGCCGTGCTCTCTCCAATAATTCGCTTTCACCGAGGCAATTGGCGAGATCGTGGTCACGGTGAACGAATAAAACGGCGCCAAACGTCTCTCGTCAGGCCGTGCTCTCTCCAATAATTCGCTTTCACCGAGGCAATAGGCGAGATCGTGGTCACGGTGGACGAATAAAACGGCGCCAAACGTCTCTCGTCAGGCCGTGCTCTCTCCAATAATTCGCTTTCACCGAGGCAATAGGCGAGATCGTGGTCACGGTGAACGAATAAAACGGCGCCAAACGTCTCTCGTCAGGCCGTGCTCTCTCCAATAATTCGCTTTCACCGAGGCAATAGGCGAGATCGTGGTCACGGTGAACGAATAAAACGGCGCCAAACGTCTCTCGCCAGGCCGTGCTCTCTCCAATAATTCGCTTTCACCGAGGCAATAGGCGAGATCGTGGTCACGGTGAACGAATAAAACGGCGCCAAACGTCTCTCGTCAGGCCATGCTCTCTCCAATAATTCGCTTTCACCGAGGCAATAGGCGAGATCGTGGTCACGGTGAACGAATAAAACGGCGCCAAACGTCTCTCGTCAGGCCGTGCTCTCTCCAATAATTCGCTTTCACCGAGGCAATAGGCGAGATCGTGGTCACGGTGAACGAATAAAACGGCGCCAAACGTCTCTCGTCAGGCCGTGCTCTCTCCAATAATTCGCTTTCACCGAGGCAATAGGCGAGATCGTGGTCACGGTGAACGAATAAAACCGCGCCAAACGTCTCTCGTCAGGCCGTGCTCTCTCCAATAATTCGCTTTCACCGAGGCAATAGGCGAGATCGTGGTCACGGTGAACGAATAAAACGGCGCCAAGCGTCTCTCGTCAGGCCGTGCTCTCTCCAATAATTCGCTTTCACCGAGGCAATAGGCGAGATCGTGGTCACGGTGAACGAATAAAACGGCGCCAAACGTCTCTCGTCAGGCCGTGCTCTCTCCAATAATTCGCTTTCACCGAGGCAATAGGCGAGATCGTGGTCACGGTGAACGAATAAAACAGCGCCAAACGTCTCTCGTCAGGCCGTGCTCTCTCCAATAATTCGCCTTCACCGAGGCAATAGGCGAGATCGTGGTCACGGTGAACGAATAAAACCGCGCCGAACGTCTCTCGTCAGGCCGTGCTTACTCCAATAATTCGCTTTCACCGAGGCAATAGGCGAGATCGTGGTCACGGTGAACGAATAAAACCGCGCCAAACGTCTCTCGTCAGGCCGTGCTCTCTCCAATAATTCGCTTTCACCGAGGCAATAGGCGAGATCGTGGTCACGGTGAACGAATAAAACGGCGCCAAACGTCTCTCGTCAGGCCGTGCTCTCTCCAATAATTCGCTTTCACCGAGGCAATAGGCGAGATCGTGGTCACGGTGAACGAATAAAACAGCGCCAAACGTCTCTCGTCAGGCCGTGCTCTCTCCAATAATTCGCTTTCACAGAGGCAATAGGCGAGATCGTGGTCACGGTGAACGAATAAAACCGCGCCAAACGTCTCTCGTCAGGCCGTGCTCTCTCCAATAATTCGCTTTCACCGAGGCAATAGGCGAGATCGTGGTCACGGTGAACGAATAAAACCGCGCCGAACGTCTCTCGTCAGGCCGTGCTCTCTCCAATAATTCGCTTTCACCGAGGCAATAGGCGAGATCGTGGTCACGGTGAACGAATAAAACGGCGCCAAACGTCTCTCGTCAGGCCGTGCTCTCTCCAATAATTCGCTTTCACCGAGGCAATAGGCGAGATCGTGGTCACGGTGAACGAATAAAACCGCGCCAAACGTCTCTCGTCAGGCCGTGCTCTCTCCAATAATTCGCTTTCACCGAGGCAATAGGCGAGATCGTGGTCACGGTGAACGAATAAAACCGCGCCGAACGTCTCTCGTCAGGCCGTGCTTACTCCAATAATTCGCTTTCACCGAGGCAATAGGCGAGATCGTGGTCACGGTGAACGAATAAAACCGCGCCAAACGTCTCTCGTCAGGCCGTGCTCTCTCCAATAATTCGCTTTCACCGAGGCAATAGGCGAGATCGTGGTCACGGTGAACGAATAAAACGGCGCCAAACGTCTCTCGTCAGGCCGTGCTCTCTCCAATAATTCGCTTTCACCGAGGCAATAGGCGAGATCGTGGTCACGGTGAACGAATAAAACGGCGCCAAACGTCTCTTGTCAGGCCGTGCTCTCTCCAATAATTCGCTTTCACCGAGGCAATAGGCGAGATCGTGGTCATGGTGAACGAATAAAACGGCGCCAAACGTCTCTCGTCAGGCCGTGCTCTCTCCAATAATTCGCTTTCACCGAGGCAATAGGCGAGATCGTGGTCACGGTGAACGAATAAAACCGCGCCGAACGTCTCTCGTCAGGCCGTGCTCTCTCCAATAATTCGTTTTCACCGAGGCAATAGGCGAGATCGTGGTCACCGTGAACGAATAAAACCGCGCCGAACGTCTCTCGTCAGGCCGTGCTCTCTCCAATAATTCGCTTTCACCGAGGCAATAGGCGAGATCGTGGTCACGGTGAACGAATAAAACCGCGCCAAACGTCTCTCGTCGGGCCGTGCTCTCTCCAATAATTCGCTTTCACCGAGGCAATAGGCGAGATCGTGGTCACGGTGAACGAATAAACAGGCGCCAAACGTCTCTCGTCAGGCCGTGCTCTCTCCAATAATTCGCTTTCACCGAGGCAATAGGCGAGATCGTGGTCACGGTGAACGAATAAAACGGCGCCAAACGTCTCTCGTCAGGCCGTGCTCTCTCCAATAATTCGCTTTCACCGAGGCAATAGGCGAAATCGTGGTCACGGTGAACGAATAAAACGCCGCCAAACGTCTCTCGTCAGGCCGTGCTCTCTCCAATAATTCGCTTTCACCGAGGCAATAGGCGAGATCGTGGTCACGGTGAACGAATAAAACGGCGCCAAACGTCTCTCGTCAGGCCGTGCTCTCTCCAATAATTCGCTTTCACCGAGGCAATAGGCGAGATCGTGGTCACGGTGAACGAATAAAACGGCGCCAAACGTCTCTCGTCAGGCCGTGCTCTCTCCAATAATTCGCTTTCACCGAGGCAATAGGCGAGATCGTGGTCACGGTGAACGAATAAAACGGCGCCAAACGTCTCTCGTCAGGCCGTGCTCTCTCCAATATTTCGCTTTCACCGAGGCAATAGGCGAGATCGTGGTCACGGTGAACGAATAAAACGGCGCCAAACGTCTCTCGTCAGACCGTGCTCTCTCCAATAATTCGCTTTCACCGAGGCAATAGGCGAGATCGTGGTCACGGTGAACGAATAAAACCGCGCCAAACGTCTCTCGTCAGGCCGTGCTCTCTCCAATAATTCGCTTTCACCGAGGCAATAGGCGAGATCGTGGTCACGGTGAACGAATAAAACGGCGCCAAACGTCTCTCGTCAGGCCGTGCTCTCTTCAATAATTCGCTTTCACCGAGGCAATATGCGAGATCGTGGTCACGGTGAACGAATAAAACGGCGCCAAACGTCTCTCGTCAGGCCGTGCTCTCTCCAATAATTCGCTTTCACCGAGGCAATAGGCGAGATCGTGGTCACGGTGAACGAATAAAACGGCGCCAAACGTCTCTCGTCAGGCCGTGCTCTCTCCAATAATTCGCTTTCACCCGAGGCAATAGGCGAGATCGTGGTCACGGTGAACGAATAAAACGGCGCCAAACGTCTCTCGTCAGGCCGTGCTCTCTCCAATAATTCGCTTTCACCGAGGCAATAGGCGAGATCGTGGTCACGGTGAACGAATAAAACGGCGCCAAACGTCTCTCGTCAGGCCGTGCTCTCTCCAATAATTCGCTTTCACCGAGGCAATAGGCGAGATCGTGTTCACGGTGAACGAATAAAACGGCGCCAAACGTCTCTCGTCAGGCCGTGCTCTCTCCAATAATTCGCTGTCACCGAGGCAATAGGCGAGATCGTGGTCACGGTGAACGAATAAAACGGCGCCAAACGTCTCTCGTCAGGCCGTGCTCTCTCCAATAATTCGCTTTCACCGAGGCAATAGGCGAGATCGTGGTCACGGTGAACGAATAAAACGGCGCCAAACGTCTCTCGTCAGGCCGTGCTCTCTCCAATAATTCGCTTTCACCGAGGCAATAGACGAGATCGTGGTCACGGTGAACGAATAAAACCGCGCCAAACGTCTCTCGTCAGGCCGTGCTCTCTCCAATAATTCGCTTTCACCGAGGCAATAGGCGAGATCCTGGTCACGGTGAACGAATAAAACGGCGCCCAACGTCTCTCGTCAGGCCGTGCTCTCTCCAATAATTCGCTTTCGCCGAGGCAATAGGCGAGATCGTGGTCACGGTGAACGAATAAAACGGCGCCAAACGTCTCTCGTCAGGCCGTGCTCTCTCCAATAATTCGCTTTCACCGAGGCAATAGGCGAGATCGTGGTCACGGTGAACGAATAAAACGGCGCCAAACGTCTCTCGTCAGGCCGTGCTCTCTCCAATAATTCGCTTTCCACCGAGGCAATAGGCGAGATCGTGGTCACGGTGAACGAATAAAACGGCGCCAAACATCTCTCGTTAGGCCGTGCTCTCTCCAATAATTCGCTTTCACCGAGGCAATAGGCGAGATCGTGGTCACGGTGAACGAATAAAACGGCGCCAAACGTCTCTCGTCAGGCCGTGCTCTCTCCAATAATTCGCTTTCACCGAGGCAATAGGCGAGATCGTGGTCACGGTGAACGAGTAAAACGGCGCCAAACGTCTCTCGTCAGGCCGTGCTCTCTCCAATAATTCGCTTTCACCGAGGCAATAGGCGAGATCGTGGTCACGGTGAACGAATAAAACGGCGCCAAACGTCCTCTCGTCAGGCCGTGCTCTCTCCAATAATTCGCTTTCACCGAGGCAATAGGCGAGATCGTGGTCACGGTGAACGAATAAAACGGCGCCAAACGTCTCTCGTCAGGCCGTGCTCTCTCCAATAATTCGCTTTCACCGAGGCAATAGGCGAGATCGTGGTCACGGTGGACGAATAAAACGGCGCCAAACGTCTCTCGTCAGGCCGTGCTCTCTCCAATAATTCGCTTTCACCGAGGCAATAGGCGAGATCGTGGTCACGGTGAACGAATAAAACGGCCCCAAACGTCTCTCGTCAGGCCGTGCTCTCTCCAATAATTCGCTTTCACCGAGGCAATAGGCGAGATCGTGGTCACGGTGAACGAATAAAACGGCGCCAAACGTCTCTCGTCAGGCCGTGCTCTCTCCAATAATTCGCTTTCACCGAGGCAATAGGCGAGATCGTGGTCACGGTGAACGAATAAAACGGCGCCAAACGTCTCTCGTCAGGCCGTGCTCTCTCCAATAATTCGCTTTCACCGAGGCAATAGGCGAGATCGTGGTCACGGTGAACGAATAAAACGGCGCCAAACGTCTCTCGTCAGGCCGTGCTCTCTCCAATAATTCGCTTTCACCGAGGCAATAGGCGAGATCGTGGTCACGGTGAACGAATAAAACGGCGCCAAACGTCTCTCGCCAGGCCGTGCTCTCTCCAATAATTCGCTTTCACCGAGGCAATAGGCGAGATCGTGGTCACGGTGAACGAATAAAACGGCGCCAAAACGTCTCTCGTCAGGCCATGCTCTCTCCAATAATTCGCTTTCACCGAGGCAATAGGCGAGATCGTGGTCACGGTGAACGAATAAAACGGCGCCAAACGTCTCTCGTCAGGCCGTGCTCTCTCCAATAATTCGCTTTCACCGAGGCAATAGGCGAGATCGTGGTCACGGTGAACGAATAAAACGGCGCCAAACGTCTCTCGTCAGGCCGTGCTCTCTCCAATAATTCGCTTTCACCGAGGCAATAGGCGAGATCGTGGTCACGGTGAACGAATAAAACCGCGCCAAACGTCTCTCGTCAGGCCGTGCTCTCTCCAATAATTCGATTTCACCGAGGCAATAGGCGAGATCGTGGTCACGGTGAACGAATAAAACGGCGCCAAACGTCTCTCGTCAGGCCGTGCTCTCTCCAATAATTCGCTTTCACCGAGGCAATAGGCGAGATCGTGGTCACGGTGAACGAATAAAACGGCGCTAAACGTCTCTCGTCAGGCCGTGCTCTCCTCCAATAATTCGCTTTCACCGAGGCAATAGGCGAGATCGTGGTCACGGTGAACGAATAAAACCGCGCCAAAACGTCTCTCGTCAGGCCGTGCTCTCTCCAATAATTCGCTTTCACCGAGGCAATAGGCGAGATCGTGGTCACGGTGAACGAATAAAACGGCGCCAAACGTCTCTTGTCAGGCCGTGCTCTCTCCAATAATTCGCTTTCACCGAGGCAATAGGCGAGATCGTGGTCACGGTGAACGAATAAAACCGCGCCAAACGTCTCTCGTCAGGCCGTGCTCTCTCCAATAATTCGCTTTCACCGAGGCAATAGGCGAGATCGTGGTCACGGTGAACGAATAAAACGGCGCCAAACGTCTCTCGTCAGGCTGTGCTCTCTCCAATAATTCGCTATCACCGAGGCAATAGGCGAGATCGTGGTCACGGTGAACGAATAAAACCGCGCCAAACGTCTCTCGTCAGGCCGTGCTCTCTCCGATAATTCGCTTTCACCGAGGCAATAGGCGAGATCGTGGTCACGGTGAACGAATAAAACGGCGCCAAACGTCTCTCGTCAGGCCGTGCTCTCTCCAATAATTCGCTTTCCACCGAGGCAATAGGCGAGATCGTGGTCACGGTGAACGAATAAAACGGCGCCAAACGTCTCTCGTCAGGCCGTGCTCTCTCCAATAATTCGCTTTCACCGAGGCAATAGGCGAGAACGTGGTCACGGTGAACGAATAAAACGGCGCCAAACGTCTCTCGTCAGGCCGTGCTCTCTCCAATAATTCGCTTTCACCGAGGCAATAGGCGAGATCGTGGTCACGGTGAACGAATAAAACGGCGCCAAACGTCTCTCGTCAGGCCGTGCTCTCTCCAATAATTCGCTTTCACCGAGGCAATAGGCGAGATCGTGGTCACGGTGAACGAATAAAACGGCGCCAAACGTCTCTCGTCAGGCCGTGCTCTCTCCAATAATTCGCTTTCACCGAGGCAATAGGCGAGATCGTGGTCATGGTGAACGAATAAAACCGCGCCAAACGTCTCTCGTCAGGCCGTGCTCTCTCCAATAATTCGCTTTCACCGAGGCAATAGGCGAGATCGTGGTCACGGTGAACGAATAAATCGGCGCCAAACGTCTCTCGTCAGGCCGTGCTCTCTCCAATAATTCGCTTTCACCGAGGCAATAGG